>NC_056749.1:164670724-164889173 GCF_019279795.1 Protopterus annectens
TAAATACTGCATGAAAATAAAGGAAATGTTATTATGGCTTGTTTTTTCTATTACTGTATAGTTACCTATATCTCTTTTAAAAATATTGTGTTTAATAAACATGTTTAAATAAAGTGTGATCATTTTGCTGTGAAGGCCCATGTCCTGTTTGGAAGACTCAATTTAGAGAAGCCATTTTGTAAACGTCTTCATGGTTCTTTCGATGTGTATCATGAACATTACACTCCTCTGAAAGAGTTTTGCTTTTTTCTGTACTGTGTGTTATATATTACATTCTTCAGACAGAGTAGACAGGGTCTAGCAGTTCTTTTTGCCATATTTTAATTTGATAATATATAGCTGGATAGTTATATTTTTTCCATAAGTTGTCTTTTGCAGCTCATTCTTTTACATAATGCTGTGCACTATCATACATTGCTGGTATATTACATTTCTCAAACTGTATTATTTAGTTTCTGTATTCAAAGATTTGCATTCATGTATTTATTTTTAAAATCTTTCTCCTGCTTATTTCTTTATTAATTGTGTAACTACTCCAAGTTGGCAACTAGTTGTTTGTATCCAGTTTTGAAAAGGAAAGATTGTTCGGCTAAGAGTACTAGTAGATGTCCTTCCAGTCACTGGTGTTCTTTACATCTGGGATTCCGTGTCTAGAGCAGCCTGATGTCCAGCCAGTATACCAAAGCCCTATGTCGCTTTAAGGTACTCTGACCTTCATACATATGTTCCTCGCGTAGGGTAGGGCATAAAGGTGACATCTGGACATGTCATCTTCTGAAGTTCTTTGACTCCAGTCCAAATGGCATCTCTCAATCATCGGTCTGAATGCCTGCATCCCATTGCTGGTTACCTAGCCGTTGCAGTTAAGTGCCCTGTTGGGGTTCCTTTTTTTTTTCCTTGTCTTTTGGTTGCTTCTGGGGTTTCATGTCATCCAAGAAGGGTAAGTGGCAGTGTGGTAGACAGATTCCCCATAAAGACTACCGTGAACAGTGTTTGTTTTTTTGTAGGCACCTCTCAGGATATACAATGCTGTTCCATCTGTCTGGCTTTTGTTCCCAAACCTCTGCATAGTAGGCTTCCTTCCTTAGCACTGAATCTGGAGAATCAGCAACTTAAGCTTCTCACCAAGGATACTATGGAAGGAACTTCCTATCCAGAGGGCAGCCATAAGGGAAGAAGGTTAAGAAACCTAGACCAGAATCTTACACTGTCCGGGCTCTGCCAGACATTTCTCCTGAGGTAAGTGAATGCTCAGAGGTTCCCCCAGCTTTGTTGTCAGAAGATTCCTCTGCTAGGTTGAAGGCCAGCTGTGATCCGGCTTTAAGCACATCCAGAGAGGCTTTGCAGACATCCATTTCAGACAATTAGGGGGAACCATGGTTGATTTCTGAGGGGTCTAGGGTGTTCCTCAGATTTTAGTCAGGGGTCAAAGCCTTCCAAGTTTTACAGGGCAGACATTCCATTAAAGAAAAAACAAAACAAATAAACTTGTTTCTCCTGCCTGGTCCTGTACTCCAGTTAATAGACCCAGGGAACAGGATTCCTCTGAGAAGGAGCTGAATTCTAATGAGGAATCCCATGCTTATTCTTCTCAGATTCCTTCTTCTTTGGACTATGGGTCAGAGGAAGAAGAATCTAACAGTCCTTGTACTCCCTTTGAAGAAATTTCTTTTGGGTACACAATCTCCAGGATGATGGTTTTTTTTTTTAATGGAATTGTGTTCAGGTCTCTGAGATCCATAAGAAGTACTATGAGTTGCTGCAGATGGAATCTCCTAAACCTTCTGCTATTCCTCCTGATTTGAGTGCTTTGTTGGATGAATTTTCCAGTTCCTGTAAAGCTCCTGATTCTCAGCCCCCTGCTACCAAGAAGACTGATAGGTTCTATAGGGTGCCTGAGGATTGTAACTTTTTGTACAATTGTCCTGCTACTGACCCATCGGTGTTGTCTGTTGGCTCTGACAAGCTCTCTCAAATGCTTCCTTTGCCCATGTTGTTGCCTTCTGATAAAGGCAGCAGAACCATGGAAAGGCTAGATAAGAAGGTTTACACCTTGGCTACCCCGGATTTTAGGGATATTACTTATCAGACCAGTATGTTCAGGTATGTCTTGGTTCTCCTATCTCAGGCTTGTCAGGTTATTTCTTATCTTCCAGACTCTGAGGGTAAAGCTTCTGCTCTTTCCACATTAGGGACTTCCTCAGAAGTAGTTTGTCATGCCATCAAGCTTCTTCAAGGGCTACTGCTTTTGGGTCAGTGATAAGGAGGTATTCCTGGCTTCAGTTTCAACAGTTGCCTGATGATAGCAAGGCTAAACTGATGGATGCCCCTCTTGATAATAAACACTTGTTTGGGGAGGCTGCTACTGATTTATATAAGTCCCTTCAGGATAAGGGGAAGACTTTACAGGAACTCAGACATGTTTGTCTCTCCTGTTCCTAAATTTCAGAGAAACTACCCCAATAAGGCGGCCTTTGTTCGCAGGCAATCTTGCCATCCTTTTAAAGGGAAAAAGAGTGGCAAGCGAGGTACTCCTGCTAAGGCTACTCAGACTTCAGGGACTCAGAAGTCTTCCTTTCCAGATAAACTAGGTACTGTTTGCCTGTCTATTTCTTTCCCGCCACTTTCCTCTTTCTCTTTGCTGCTTTCTCTCTCTTCCTGTTTGGCTTAAGATTACTCTGGGATTCTTGTATTCTGTCCATTATTTGCCAGGGGTATTTCATGGTGTGGAAATCCCTTCCCCCTTTTATGGGCAGCCCTCATCCCCCTTGAGAACAACTGCCTTTTTTCCCTAGAGGTTCTTTGAGACTTTTTGACTCTGGGTACTCTTCAAGCGGTGCCTGTTTCCAAAAGGCAGAGTTTTTACTCCACAATGTTTCTAGTATCCAGAAAAGAGGGTACTTAGAAGCCTATTCTAGACCTCTCTCATCTAAATACTTTCCTGAAGGTGCCCACTTTTCAAATGTCCCTTCAGATTCTGTTCCCTCTTTTGCTTCCTCAGGCTTATATGGTGTCTCTGGATCTCAAGGATACTTGTAGCCCTATTCTAATTCATCCCTGTTTCAGGAAATGTTTGCATTTCTCTGTTGCTTCCTGGCATTTTCACTTCTCTGCTTTGCCCTTTGGCCTTTCCTACTGCCCTAAGGGTATTAATCAAATGCCTCACTCCTGTAATTGCTTTTTGCATGCGTCAGGGGATCCAAGTATTTCCTTACATGGATAATCTGTTGACTCGGGCATCCTCTCCCGATATCCTGTTGCAAAATCTTCATTTTTGCCATTTCCCTTCTTCAGAGCCTGGAGTTCACAAACTTCAAAAAGTCTTCTCTGACTCCTCAGGGTCATTTTTTTTTGAGTTGCAGGATTCAGATGGTGCCGATGCTGGCATCCCTGCCTCCTCCCAAGGCCTTAACTCTCAGTTCCTTCTTTCAAAGTCTTCTTCCTCTGGCCTCCATTACAGCCAGGGAATTTCTGAGAGCACTGGGTTTCATGGCATCCACCATCCCTATGCTCCCGCTGGCCAATCTCCACATGAGAAAGTTTCATTGGTTCTTGAAGTCAGTTTGGCTTCAACATGTAAATCCTTTAGAATTTGTACTTCCTCATCAACCTTGTCTCAAAAAAGGAACTTCACTGGTGGATCCAGCAGTTGTCTCTAAATCCAGGGCTCTCTTTTCATCTTCTTCTTCCCTCTCAGGAACTGTTTACAGATGCTTCAGATGTGGGATGCGGAGCACCTTTTGGCTCTAAAGGTGCAGGGGGTGTGGTCACCTCTTCAACAGAAGGAGCCCATCAGTGTCAGAGCCCTTCTGCTAGCTCTTCAAGCTTTTCAACCTCTTTTCTCCCCAGGACCTCTCAGAGTATTTACAGATGATGCCACAATGATGTGGCATATAAGCAAATGGGGGGGGGGTACAAGATCTTACCTTCTTTTCCAGTTGACAATCCTGGTATGGGGTCTTGCTGTCCAGTATCAATTGACTCTTCAGGTAGTTTTCATTCCTTCAGGTCAAAACACTGTGGCAGATACTCTGAGCAGGTCCTTGACTCAGTCCCAAAAATGGATGCTTCACAGGGATGTGTTTCTGGACATTGTCCACCAGTGGGGTCCTCCTCAAGTAGATCTATTTGCCTCCTCTCTAAACAGACAACTTCCTCTATTGTGTGTCAGAGTCCCAGGTCCTCTGGTGTGGATGGTGGACACCATCTTTTCCTTGGAAAGGGAAGTTTGTTTATGCTTTCCCTCCCCTTCCCCTCATTCCAAAAGTCCTGTTTAAAATTCAGCAGGACACTCCCAAAACCTTGTTGGTGACTCCCTTTTGGCTGAGACAACATTGGTTCCCTCCTTTTCTGCATTTAGCCAAAGGCAATTATCACACATTACTTCACAGGATGGACCTATTCACACAACACAAGGGATCTTTCATCCATCCCCGCCTGTCCACTCTTCCACTGACACTGTGGGTGATAGGATTTTGATTCCATATACGCACATTTTTTTTCTGAGGATGTGCTTAGGGTCCTGCAGGAGGCTAGGAAACCCAATGCTAGGAAATACTACTTATCCAAATGGAACAGGTTTTTTGTTTGGTGTGTGTCTCTCTCTCATAACTCGGATCCACTTTCTGTGGATGTTCCTTTGGTTCTTTCTTATTTGTGTGAATTCCTTAATGCTAGGTTGGCTTATTCTTCTGTTAAGGCCCACTTATCAGCTATCTCTGCTTGTCTGCCTTTATCTCCCCCTTCAGCCTTTAGGTTTGAAGTTAAACCATTTCTTAAAGGTGCCCTTCTTATCAGTCTTCCCAGGAAGCCTGTTCCTCCTCACTGGGATCGTAATTTTGTTTTGGAGAAAATGACTGGCTCATTTATGACTGCTGCTTTAGCTTCCTTGCAACATTGCTGTTGAAAGACTGTTCTTTTGTTGGCCTTTTCTTCTGCTAGATGGGTGTCTGAGCTTCAAGCCCTTATGGCTTGTCCAGTTTTTTGGTGTTTCATAAGGACATGGTGTCTTTGTGTACTATTCTTCTTTTATGCCCAAGGTGGTTAGTGAGTTGTCACTTAATATGTTAATTTGCCTATGTTTTCCCCTCTCCACAATTTGCCATTGAGAGGGCACTGAGTACTTTGGATGCGCATAGGCAACTCAGATTTTATTTGAATAAGACTAAGTTTATTAGAAAATTTGATTAGTTTGTTTTTTTTTACCCTAGGATTAGCTGTATCCAAGCAAACTATTTCTTCTTGGATCTAAACCTATTTTTATTTGTGTTATTGTTTTCATGGTAAGCGCCTTCCTTTTTCTGTAAAGGCTCATTCTACTAGAGCTGTGTTTTCTTCTGGTGTTTTTTTCAAGGGTTGAAAAAGCAGCTCCCTGGACTTCTGTGCATACCTTTACGAAGTACTACAAATTGGATGCAATCTCCTGAGATAGAGCTGGTTTTATTAGGGCCGTCCTTCATGTCTTCCTAGAGGGCTCTGCTGGCCCCTCCTTCTCCCAAGTTTCTTCTTGAGCATTGGCTCTCTCCCAGATGTAAATAATATTGCAACAGTGAAATGGAAGGACGTAGTACAGTTGTGTAAAATCGTACCATAATGGTAGATGTCCTTTCCTTCACTGTTGCAGTGTTCACTCCCTCCTCCCTCTGGTCCATTTCTCTTCTGGATATAGTCACTACCTCTTGTTTTCTCTTGGACTGACATTCCTACTGGGGCTATCAGTTCTGAGGATGGTATGTCCCTTTTATGCCCTATGTTAAGTGAGGATCATGTGTGTGATACACTGCATACCTTAAAGACTTTGGTATACTGGCTGGATGTCAGGCTGCCCTTGGCAGAGGATCCCTATTGTAAAGAATACTGCAACAGTGAAGAAAGGAACATTTACTGTTAAGGTAAGATTTTACACAACTGTTCTTTCTTAGGTTATGTTTGGCATTTTAAGAGTAGAATAGTAACTGGTGCTTACCATGCTTTGTCTCAATTCTAATATGAAATAGAAGATGGATGTAGCATTAAAAGGTATTACTAGTCTTTCCAAAAAATTGTCTGTGTGTAAATGTAATATTTATTTGCATTACAGTTACTGTGAATAATCCAACACTGTAAATCACTGAATTCATTGTAAAGTGAGAGGCTTAAGGAACTAAGACCTGTAGCTGTGCTTATCTGTATACAGATGGTCTGGGCCCAAAGCCCAAGACAAGAGTTTACATTTTCTACTTGCTCTTAAAGCTAAACTTTGCATAGTTATTTGTGCCGATATATATATCAGCACCACTGTCATTATGGGATGTCCACCAAAAGTATAATATCATGATCCATATCACTAGCACCAAAATGTGAAGAGGAGGACCTATGGTCCTCTGATCTCCTGCCCTAATAAATACTAGTAAACAGTAGCAGGCAAACACCATATGATAAGAGGACCGAACGTCATCTTTACATTATTGGTGCCAGTGATGCAGATCATGAGACCGTACTTTTAGTAGTTATCCCTATTGTTGACAGTGGTATGATACTTCAAATGGACTTATTTAGGCTGCAAAATAGTTTTGGCAACAAAAGTGTCTTTACTGTGATACCACAAGGTAAATACTCATACATATTTTGTACAGAAGTCAGTTTATTTGTTGGTCAGAATAGTTAGGTTCATAGGTAGGTACTAGGCTATCTGCCCGAGGGCATTTATAAGCCTAGCCAGAGTGTGTCAGCTTTCGCCGCCTCATTGATTAATTAACTGAGCCTCTGTCAAGAAGAGCCAATGAAGTGATCCCAGGGGTGTATTTTCTGTTACCCATCCACTTGTCAAGGTTTCTCTTGAAGAGTGTTAGTGAGGGGCTCTGCCTAATGTAGTTAGGAATTTTGTTCCAAAGCATGGGGAGTCTCTGTGACAGGAATCTATCCCTCCAGCATGTTCTATTTATTGTTGTAGCGAGGTTTAGCTTACTAGAGAAAGTGGCTCACAGTGACTTGGATTTCTTTAGGTGGACCATGTCCATCAATTCTGAGTTGGACATGGCTTTATAAGTCAGGCAGAGATCACCTCTGAGTATGCAATATGCCACTGAGTACAACCAGAGTTTTTCCTGACGGGCTGCATAGGACATATGTTTGAGGCCAGTAATCCTCTTGATGAGGTACTTTTGTGGTCTTTCCAGCTGTTGGAAGTGTCTTGTGAGGTGCATCCTAAATGGGGCATTGTACTCTATGATGGGTCTGATGAGTAACGGGTAGAGGGGCACTATAACCTCTTTGTTTCTAGATGTGAACCCTTTAGTAATTAGATGGGCTACATAGAAGGATTTCCTAACTACTTTGGCAATATGATTGTCAAAGGAGAGATTACTATCTACCTGGGTCCCCAGATCTCTTATTACCTCTTCTGTATTAAGGGGGCTGCCACCTATGTGGTAATTCATGGGCGTTTTGTTTTTCCCAAATGGGATGACTATGCATTTTTTGGCATTTAGCTTGAGACCATGACTTTGACACCAGGTGCCCCTCTCAGTAAGGCCCTTTTGGAGAATGTCCATGTCAGCCGGAGAGTCAATTATGGCTCCCAGTTTGCAGTCATTGGCGAACATGGTTAGCCATAGTCCTGTGTTTGCCTGTACTTCTGAGAAGTATATGCCGAACAGTAGGGTCCCAGAACCGAGCCTTGTGGTATACCACTTGTGACTGGTTTAGAGTCTGACCTGGAGCCCGCTATTCTTACCGTGTGAGTTTTGTCTGTAAGCCAGTTGGCAACCCATCTTGTGAAGTAGGGGTTTATGTTCAGACTGGTGAGTTTTTCTATAATTCCCGAGTGGGGAATGATGTCAAAAGCCTTGGCGAGGTCAAGGTAGGCTGTGTGAGCCACCTTCCCTTTATCTATGGCCTTGGTGACTTTCTCAAAGTCAACCAGCTTTTTAAAATTATTTCTACAAGTTTCAGGAATTCCTTTATTGCACTCAGACAAACATGATTCACTTTCACATAATCAAAAGAAACAGAAGTCACTTATGAAAATGCAAATAAATCAGCAATGAAGAGTAGGTCAAGATGTCAATAGTACAGCAGGTTAAACAAGGAAACATCAAAAGGAGTCCAGCCCACTGCACTGACCAAGGGTGAGTTGATAACACCCTTGGGTGGAGTCAACTGTCTATTCATTAAATTTGATGACAGCTTGCCAGTAGCTGCACTGGCACAGTCAATCAATCAGACAATCCACACATTACCTTAAAATGCAGAAGGGACTGAAAAAACTAGACCTGGAAGTGAAATCCATGGAGGTCAAAGAAGCTGAAAAGACTAACAGTGTGAATTGAAAAGACAGCAAGAGCACTGAAACACATTAAGAACAGATGCTGAAGGGAAAGGCAGCACCAACACAAGAGGGCAGTGCTGGGCCCTTGCCAAGGGCTTATGAGTTGCAAAAATGAAAACCAAGGTCTGGATACCAAGCTCAGTACTAAGTTATTTCTTCAGCAGAAGGAGTGGAATTTTTCTTTTTTTGATCTTATTATTATTATTTGGGTATTTGAAATGATGCATACAAAGCAACAAGTAGACCAGGGCTATGGGTGAGGTTTCTATCCTTCTGATCATGGACAGAGCTGTGTGTGCTGATAAATTGTGTGGTAAGGATTGTTTTGATTATGTGAAAGTGAATCATGTTTGTCTGAGTGCAATAAATGAATTCCTGAAACTCGTAGACATAATTTTAAAGTATATAGGAGAACAACTGTAGGCAGTGTAATTGAATTCATCCCAGGAATAGGTACTTAATTTCATAATAACATGAGTGAATGTCATGCTACCAATTCTGAAATGTTGGAAGACCTTATGATAATGGAGCAAACACTCATTACTTGGTATCAAAATATTAGGACTGTACTAGTGTTGAGGAGATGAGTAAATGGAATGACCCCAGCAAGTCAACAGGTCATAACTGAACACAAAAGAGTACCTAGCATTACACTTGATTATAGAGGAACTTGGTAAGGGGGTAGCTAAGTCAATGCACCAGTCACAGTAGCTTCCACGGGCAAAGGGGGAAGTCACTGCCCTTTCAGGACTGAATGCAGTCAGTCTAACAAAATGGGGCATACATGGGACAAATGTGACAAGCTGGCAAAAAAGACATTTTGCAATAAGAATAGGTAATACCATAGTAATGGTTGGTTGACTGGAGAAGACTGCTGTTCCAAACTATTACTAGGGCATCTGTGCCCTAAATTACTTGATGAGAAAGATATCTTTACTAAGAAGATATGCATCAGACATTACTAATAAGCCTGCAGTCATTAAAAAGGAGCAGTACTTAGGTAGAGCACTACATTTAAAGCATAGAGTAGACCATGGTAGACTGGTGAAAACAGCACAGGCATATAGGATGCTGAAAGGAAGATACATTTAGGCAGCTTTTAAAGCAGCTGAAATAAGCCATGAAGACACTGCTGCTGTAGAGTGACCCTAAGCCAATTTTACAAATTAGCTTTATTTATAAGCAGCATGGCTTCAGAAACTCTGTCAGTGCTATGACAGCTCCAATAATAGCTACCAATGCAAGCTATTCTAATATGAATGATGAACTGTTAACTGCAGTAATCTTCATCGATATGACCAGGGCATTCAAAACCATCAGTCACGGGCACTTATTATTAATTCATGTTGAGTCACTAAAGACGGTTTTACAAATGCAAAACTTTTTAAAAAATTATGTCCACCAAAACTGCCTTCATTGAACATTCCAAGGAAAGTGTTTTTGCAGGATATACCTCCCACATCCACAAATTTATGCATACCAACTCAAAAGTCAAAACAGTGGAGAAAAAGGGAAACTCTGCTGTCATCTAATGAAGTTTTGTTGAACTTACTTTGACCATTTTATGTATGCAGAAACCGCCTTTGGTGACCTCACATGTTCTCCTTATTACAAGAACTATTCAAAGTAAACTTTGCAGGAAATAGGGGGATCCTAAGTGAAAGACCAGCACTAAGAGTTTTTAGTAGAATCAAGAACATAAGCTATTGTTAAAAAAGTGATAATTAGCAAAGTGTTTAAAATATTGCATGTAACTTTAAGAATCTATCAGACGTTAGAATGGATTGGGAAAAAGACTGGATCAGCAGTTTACAAAGAAACAGTGGGGTGGGGGATATATGTATGACTCCCAAATATGTAACAAAGTCTAGAAATTTAGGTCTTTAACTGGAAGTGTTTGCATAGGTATTTTTATACCCCAAGTAGACTCCAATTTTTTTTTCCTCAGGTAGATAGCTAATGTTGGAGGTGTTGTGATGGGGAAGAAAGAGTTATTTGGGAACATATTTTTGGGAGTGTAATGAGTTGGCGGACTTTAAAAAAAAAAAATCATTGCAGACCATCAGAAATACTGTTTGAGCAAACTGATATAACTAAAGAAAATTTTTTTTGAGCTGTGATACAGAATCAGAATTGCTTAGATCTAGTAAGGTCTTGCTGAGTCTAATTATGCTGGCTGCCAAAAAAGCAATTACTAAAAAATGGAAATCTAGTCTAAACCAGCTGTACTAGAAGTAAGGAATATAGTAAGAGAGAGAAAACAACTGGAAATGGGATCTTTAGTAAAGGGTAGGAGCAAATTATATAGAACAAATGGGAATTATGGGGGCAATACATGCAGTATAATGTTTTGGAAGAGGAATGAGGTTTAAAAGAAGACAGGATTTGAATGAGCTGTGGAATGTTTGGCAATGACTCGATAGATTATTAGTGATGTATAATGCTTGTAACTAAAATGTCAATATGTCTTGTTTTCATTTAAATGACTATGATTGCCTATGTCATAAGAGATAATTAAAGGTGTTTCTTGTTTAAAAAACAAATTAAACTTCTCAGGTAACACAATGCCATGGTTCGGCAGTAAACTTCTTTTTAACTTTATTATAATGGCTTGCTTACTGACAAGAGTATATTCCAGACTGGGGTTCAGTTTTAACCCACTATTATTTTATCTTTTTGGTAATGATATTGCTTTGGACAAGCTTAATCTAAATGTAGTAATGTATGTAAATGACTTCCTTATGCTTGAATCCAGCAAAATCATCAGACCCTCCAATCATATTTGCAAACTATCTTCACAGAAAGATGTAGTTGGATCCACAACAACAAACCTTTACTAAATGCTAAGAAAACTAATGTCATGTTGTTTGTGACTCCTCAAAACTAGCCTTCTGTCCATCCATAACCCTTAAAAAATTGGAGCAGTTAGTATTCTCAACATGGCACAGCAGAAATATCCTGGTCTCACATTTCATCTTTCACTTAACTTCTTGATACATACTGCAACTCTTATGTCCTAAGTTTATGTCAGCTTGAAGTCTGATATTGCCTTCTGTCTCTTAAAGCATGTTCAAACATTGCCAAAATGTCTTAATCCCCAAACTTGAATACAATTATCCTTATTTTGCTTACACTCTGACCACAATATTCATAACTTACTTATTGCAGAAAATAAGCTAACCCATTTTGCCCTCCTAGCAGACATAAACACACATGACTACAACATACTACAAATATTCAATTTGCTCCCCATTACTCAGAGCCAGCATGCTGTATGCCGCCATGTTGTTCAAAATTCTTAATCTAGGCTACTGTTGCACTCTGATCGCAGGTAAAGATAATTCTTTTTAAACATATACACTGACGAGTAGCCCAACCTAAATTCAAAACCACAGCTTTAGAAAGAGCATTCACTTGGACCTTTCATATCAAATCCTCTACCTATAGGTATCAAACCCATCAATAATTTATTTAAGAAAGCCCTGATTGTACACCTGCATAAGAAAGCTGATTGCATTTGCTTTGCTTTCATGATGCTGGTTAAGCTCAGCGGACATCATCTGAACCTGAGTAACAATGATATAAATAATATTTTGTAAAATAACATCTATTTTTATATATTCTTTACATTTATCTCTGTACCTTGGAAATGTTCTGGATATTTATTGCATTCTGTTGCTGTCATTGTACTTAACACCCAGGTCATGCTTGAAAAGAGTAAGTAAACCAGTGTAATTACCCAGTTAAATTCAAATACATAAATAAATCAGTGGGGTTAATACTGGATTGCAATTTGAAGTTAAATTTATTTAACTTCCACGATGAAATCAGATTCAAAGAATGAATCAACAAAAGATTGACATAATCAGCAAAATATTGTCTTGATTTGAAGGCTATGTTTAGGAGTCAAAAAATTCTCACTATCAAACTAATTACCCAACTCAGGATAGTTAATTAGCACAAAGGAGAGAAAATGTGATTCAGAGACAGGTATGGACGCAGTGACAAAGACCTCATTATCTTCTCATTACCATATCTGTGAATTAAATACTAGCACTCTCAGATCTGACCATGTTAATGTTTTTCATAACAGCTCATTCATTACATGAGCAAAGATACCTCCCTGCATGTATAAGTGCATACACACCATTTACTTTCATTTGGTCGACTAACATGTATATCAACATCCTGAAGGTAAACACTCTACATTGAACCAAAACTTTGACAGCCTAGTACACATGTGACAAGGAAGAACCTCAGGGCATGCAACTTTAAAACACTGTTTCTTGCAGGGGATGCAAGTCCCCCTGCACCCCCCCATGTGGGAGATTGCACCCCCCTCCCACGCACCCTGCTAATTATATATACTAACTCTGAGACTGCACACACACTGGGGAAAGGGAATATTCCCCTACCCCAGATTTGTCGATCTCACACATTTGTCAACTACCTGTATAATCAAATCCAATAAGAAGGAAGCTAATGGGTTGCCTATTAGAACCGCGAAGGTCCACTTATGCGAATATGGAAACATCGACACGTATTCAGCAAACTGCAAAAACACTGATCACCCTGAAGTGCAAAATTCGAAATGTCGAATAGTCATAGTTGGCCCTTCTGCGGTATAACTCCTTAAGGTAAGTGTGCGATAGTTACGGACCTTAGGGTTAGGGTGCGAGTTAAGGTAAGTGCATAGATTGTAATGTATGCAAGGTTTAGTGTAGGGTTAGAAGTAGGGTTTTGTTTAGTGTATGTATGTGGTTTATTTATTTTGTTTGGGTAGGTAGTATGTAGCAGGCGGGTGGGGTTGGTCAACTATGTGTCACTGTTTTCGTATTCGCTGAAAAGGTCTTTTGTGCTTATAATATAGACCCAACTAATACTCTATACAGGCACTCACTAACTTGTAATAGATTTGTTACATTCATACTTGTTATATTAAAGTCTATAAGCATTGATTTAAGAGGGGGAGATTGGAAAAATCTTTTGTGTAAAAGGCAAGTTCAATGGCAGCTGAGGTTGGCTACAAATCCCCCACCCAGGCTGAATGATTTTGTTTCTTTAATACCAGCTTTAAAAGAAAAAGCTGATAAGGTATAAGGCAACCATCTGTTTTGATGTAGGAACAACACTGAAAGCAAATCCTTCTCTAATTTTATATATTTTTAATTTCTATATAGTTTACATCACAATATATGGTATAGTAATGTTTTTTGAGTTTGGACTTCACTTGTGAATCCAACAGCACGTAACTATTTTTCAAGCTGTTATTGGCTTATGTGTTACCAATAGTATGTGTTTTTAGTTATTTAAATGGGTATTTCGAGTGTACATTTATTCTGATGAAGTCCCCTGTGGGAGGGACAAAAGCACTTAATCTTTCTGTGTGGTTCTTTAGAATAAATTGTGTGTCTTTGTTACCTCCGTGTGTGCGTTTCTTTTCATTTATCTATATAATCAACCATATGCATTCAAACAGATGTCTACTGAACTCCCTGTTGACCAAACCTCTGTAACTCATACACACACACATGCACATACACACACACTCTCTCTCTCCTACACGCACACACTAGTTCATGCAGCCTTATCTATGCTCCTATAGACTCACACACACACACTAACATAACCCCCCAACTCTCATAGCTTTGCTTAACTTAGAAAATATCTGCCATTCTGTTAGCATATTGAATAATGTTTTTATATGCACACTATTCTTTCATGTTGTTAATAAAAACACTAAGCAGGGGAGGACCAGGTTCTAACCACTAAGGGACAGCAAGAGGAAATGATGAGGAGAAATGCAGAATATTCCCACCTGAATAACTGTCCATTTCTCCACCAAGCTTGTTCTTAAACCAATGGCTAGTTCTGGAAAATATACCTGTATCAGATTATTGCGTCAAAAGGAGTAATATGTAGTCATGTCAAAAGCCTTGGGGAGCTCCAAAAATAATGCATCAGTAATACATTCTCCAAACCATGCTGAGATGGATTAGCCTGTTAGATAAGAAAGCTAGATTAATACGATATCCAGGAAAAAGGTATGATGATCTTCACAGGCAATATGATGACTATTCAGGTATTCCTTATTCTGTAGATTTTAATTAATTTTATTTATATAGAAAACACTCGAGTACATACTTTTTAATGTATCAGAAGTGCACAACAAAGAACTTTATAACTAGCATTACCAAACAAAATACTGTCTAAAATATTGACAAACACTTTTATATATAAATCTGTTATGATCTGTACGTACAACTCTAGAAACATTCTAGAAAATTTTGCAACTCTAAAAAGATCAATGTTTAAGCTTTGCTTTTAGAAAACAATTGAACAAACTGTGGAGAAGTAATATACATCTAAAATCGCTTGGGTTCTAAATTTTAAATATTTTAAAAATGTTTTCAGAAACTATTTTATTACAGTGCTTGTTCATAGAATTAATCATAATTTAGGTATCCTTTTAGAATAACTGTGTGTGGTTTTATAATGTACAATGACATGTACCAAAAGTTTGCATTTAGTATAGATCTCAAAATGGTAAGTCTTTTTAGAGCAGCTAGAAGGCACACTGATATAATCGGCTATGGTATGAAGTATTGTCCTTACCCAAAACATTCTTATTCTAGTAATAATTATGGCTTAAAGCATTATAGCTGTTAGCTTACTAGTTATTCCAGTATTTATTTATATGGCCAGCAAATGTTAGCCTTTTTAAAAATGTTAACTGAAATTGCAAAATAAATAAATAAATCAGCTTGAGTAATTGAGTAATGATCTACGTATTTATTTTAATAAATGCTAACCATAATGTTACAACTCTAGATCACTTACTGTCTAGATGTAATAGCACAATATCATCCATATATGCAATTCATTTTATAATCAGGATAAATTGTTTTTATTACTTGTAAATGCACAGAAACTGAATCCTGGCATGCACATCCCCTAAATTTCAAAGATGTAACGTGTAACCCCCCTTCTTGTCAAATCTTACACTCTGAATCACTTGTGAAACCACATAAGAGCTGTATAAGGTTCTGAGAATATCATGAAGGCCAAACAAATTGAAAGCCTTTCATAGGCCAATAAATAAACTCGTACAGTATCTAGATTTTGTTATAGGCTTTATAGATGTTTTCTCACATAGAATATAATTGTGTCACTGATCATACCCAGAGTATTATGTATTTTAGAGATGGACACCTAGAAATTCAACATGAGTGAAGCTTGACAGGTGATTCTTGGCATCCATGTTGAGATAAGAACACACAAGATTTATGATCACAGACACCAAATCATACATCTTTGCAGTACATGGAGCTTTAAATGCACCTTGTACTACCAATCAGAGAAAAAAAATTGGAAGTGTAGAACTGCAAAATGTTTTTCCCGCTTTGAAAGCCAGCAAGGTACTTAGTGCTGCTGGTGTTAGACAAACAGCAGCATACCTGCCAACCTCTTTGTGTATGAATATTGGACAAATGCACAATTAATGAGGGAGAGGCAAAGAATCAACATCAGGAATAGTTTTTAATTACTGTTTACTTAGAAGGTATATATAACAGCAGGTTTTGCAGCAACATGCATTTTTTTAAATAGAAAGATGTATGAGCTAATGTCTGGCATTATTGACTGGCTGTAATCTTCAGTGATTTAACAGAAAATCAAAAATTATAATAGAGATATGCAAAAATATGAGGCAAAACAAGGATATTCTGCAAAATCAGGAACAGCTGAGAGATATAGCTGACAGTAATGGTTTCACATGTAGCAAAAGGTAAAACAGCTTTTAAAAGCAACTATACAATTTGTATTTCCATGTTTTGTTTTTAAGTAAGGAAGAGTGAAGCTCTAATAGCTTGTAAAGGTTGTTTTACTTTTTGCCACTGTTATTTGCTGGCCAGTATAATCCCTAGCATAGAATCTGGTCCTAACAGCTGTAGGGGCTAAACCCCAAATGCTGTTACAATTCTGTCTGTGCTAAGTGCTTAAGTTTTTTCCCCACTATCTGATTTTTTCTAGCAAAGAAAACAATATTTTAGGTCAATATTATTTTTTACAGAAGTTTTCTATCCTTCTTAAAAATGTATATTACTTTAGCCACTTTGCAAAACTCAAAAAAAAATTGAGTTGCAATTAATTTTTTAAAATATTGGTCACAGGCCAGACCAAAAAAATCTAAGCCTAATTTCAGTAGCTGTAAATCTAAGCCATCCTTTGAAAGAATTAGGCTATTATAACTTTTTTTTATTGCGTCACATATTTGGGATTCTGTTAATAAATGAAAAGAGAATGCATCACCCTTTCCACAAAAAGTTTTCCAGCCAATTCCTTTACTCAATATACCTTATTAAAATACTTATTTTAAATACATTAACAGTTTCTGCTACACATTCTGTACTAGTTCCAGCATCAAATTTTATTTCATGTGAGACCGTAGCTGCTCTTTACGAGACTTTTGCAGACAGATTTCCATCTGTTTTGAGTTCTGTACATACATACTAAAGGTATGTTTTCAATATTTGTTTTTCATTCCCACATTTTATTCTTCAGTAATATTTGACTTGTGATATAACTTTGCCACATTCACTGTTCTGATTTATACATTTTAGATGGTCGGTTCTTCTACCCAACTCCATTCACTGATGATTGACCCACTTTAGAAACGAATGCATATACTGGCCATTATTCTCTGTACATTGCACTGTGCCTCTGCTCACTGGAATGCATATGCACATTTTTTCTATGTAATTAGTATAAACCATTCTGTTATTACTTACATGTCTGTATTTTATTTTTGTTTGTGATATGTTTTGTATTTCACCTGGACTGAGCCTGAAATTAATCAATATTGATCAGTGCACTGCCCAGATAAACAAAAATAAATAAATGTATAATAATATCAACTCATCTAAGTTTCTTTCATTCTTTCTTCCACTGTCTCTACACAATTTGCATCATAAATAAAACAGAATTCTGCACAGTCAAAAAGTAATAGTCATGTGCTGTTCGATCTTAAAATGGTTGAAAGACCTCATGCACATTGTGGTGCTCTTAGTTTTGTTCCTATCTATATCCGTGGTCTCCGGTATAGCCACATAATCACTAATAGCTTAAAAAAGGACACCACATGCTGTTAGATTCATTTCATTGATGGTTTGAAAACTAGTCAATCAAAAATAGTCCATACACGCACCACACCTACCTGGTTTACTAGCATGTTGAAGTAAATAAAATCTTGCAATAGAATGTAGCACAGTTGGGTTAGGAGTTACAGATGTTAATGAGGAAACCCATAACTGTAAACTACGATTCTGCAGCTATACGTTTACTCATTTTTTCCGTACGAGTCCACCTTTGCCATAAGGTTCCATTAGAAAGGTAAACTCCACTGACTTTAAACTTCTCAATCTTAATTGCTATAACCTCTACAAAATGACAATTAAGATTCACTTTTATGCTCTACCTGTATTTTGTTAAACTGCATGTTATCCCTTAACGAGACCACCACTTATCTACCTTAGCATCACTTAAAATTTAAATCCAACTGCTAACGTATTTCTAGTGCAGATTTATATAATACTCAGGATTTACTCAAAACACAAATCACACTGATAATTTTTTCATTTTTACTGTAAGCCACGGTGGTGCAGCAGTAGGGTTGTTATCTCACAGCAAGAGGTTCTCCTGTTAGATTCTCTGCTGGAGTGCCTTCTGTGTGGAGTCTGCATGTCCTCCCCGTGGTCGAGTGACGTTCCAAAGACATGCGTAAATGGGCGTGCCTTCATTGAAGGTTGGGCATCGGGCTGACAACCCAGCACTATAAAAAAATCTAGTGCCGATCATTAGCAGACCAGAGTTCTGCTGTGGCGACCCCTAACCGGAAAAAGCAGAAAAGGCAAACAACGACAACTGTGATACTTTGAATATTTAACACCACAAAATAACGTATCCTCTATCCAGAAATGTAAACATTTACAAACTTGCATGGCTACTAACATTTCTTATTCTTTTTTCTCCTCTGATTGGTGCAAGTGTGCAGTCTGTGGTGTGTGAGCTGATTTGTAGAAGCAGGTAGATGTACTTTGCATGCATGCTGGAAAGTGGAAATAATGTAATGGGCCTAAATCGTTTAATTACATCTGCACCTTTGTGAAAAAGGGTGCAAAGCTGTGTTTTATGCTTCTGTTAACTAACATGTGAAAAGAGCAATCTATTATATTTGTAGGCAATTTTAGAAACTTGGAAGTTGGGGTTGGGAGGGTGACCTAATGGTTAAGGTGTTTGCCTTACAAACACAAGGTGCAGGGTTCAAGTCTCACAAGGGATAATTGGCTAGGCTTAAAATAACTCGCAAGGGCAGTTAGCTTAGTACTAATCTATGAACCTATGGAAGTATTTGCAGAAATACTGGCATATCAGCATTTAGATAGAATTTTCAGATGAACAAAGCAGAAATAACACACTAGAGATATAGGCATGGAAGATATCAGGCCTCAGATCAATAGCAGTCATAGTAATCGTGGATAATACCATCAGAATTTTTTTTAATTAAATTGTGAGGCTGTATCCATATATCAGAAATGTAGAAAATGATTAGGAATTCAAGTTTTCCCAGGTTTAAGAAGAATATTAACTCCTTATTAGAATGCTTTAGGATTCTGATGGTTTTTAAATTTGGTGACTTAAAAATTAGAGTTTTGTTTTATGTGCATTACAGATATCAGCATTATGTGAAAATAGACATAATTTATTTCAATGTAATTTGTTTTGTCACATATCTCGCACTCTCTCGCTATATATATATATATATAATATAGTTAAGGATGATCAGTTCATTACAAAACCGTATGTGGTCCCACTTCACTTGCCCTCACTGAGACACAATATACCATTAATTTCTGCGATCAGTAATGCAGCTAGCCTTTCCTTGTGAGGCCAACTTATCTTCCGCTTAAAGATGATTGGCTATGTTTTGATCTTTTATGTGCCACTGTGTCAAATGCCCTCTGTTTTTCATAGTCTTACTCTGGTGTTGTGTGTCAGATTTGCTTGACTTTATCGTCTTTTGGAGGGCGTATCACTAGTATCCTGTGTCCAATGTTCTCTTTTTTTTTTTCAAACCTCGTATTCACTTCTTATGGTTCATTTACAACTCTTAGAGAAATTTGTGTCTGAATGAATTGTTCCATCCATCTTAAATCTGATTTTGTTTATTTATTAACCAATAAGTTGAAATTATTTAAAGTGGAACTTTTTCATTCTAGATTCAAGGTATATCAAGTAATGTTGAATGTTTAAGAAATAACATTTTGTTGATCATTTTTACTGCAGGACATTACCCCCTCCACAGCCATATATCAGCTAATTTTCCGTAATGCTCCAGTCAGCAGAAACAATTATGGAGTCAAAACAATTGCTCCACACGTATATATCCTGAATGCATACAAGCATATTATCCATAAACATGATCGTGGGTAATATAGTAATATAACAAATTAAGACACTTGTTAAAAAGAGTAATAAAGCTGGCAAAACACAACAAAAGAAGCTTGAAAAACTGTTTTCTCTTTAAAAAATTGTTATGTAACACTTAGCTGTGTGACATAAGTTAGAGCACTACTATGTCTAAAACATTTCTGCTGTTTATTGTGATTAACATTCCATTCCTATCTTGTGTGAAAACTGAAGTATCCATTTCTACCTTTCCTATCCACCCAGTTTTCAAAACTGTGGGATTTAAGACTCATTTTTGCAGATAGCTATGTTTTCCCTTGCACCCCTCCCCCAACACGTGTTTTACTCCACCACCCTCCCAAATACATTATATACTGTCTCCAAGGTCACAGCATCTTGAGTAAAGGGGCAAATCAGCGACTCCATTTTCAAAATTTTCAGGACTCAACATTATGTTTCTCAAGGCTGTGCTAGGCAACAATTTTCATGCTCCTCTGAGTCTATTTTTTTACAACTTTCATTTGAGTCGTACATCTTCAGCCCGTGTTTTTCCTTTCTGTGCCCTACTGATCTGTTTATTCTCTGAGTGGTGAAATCTAGCTTTTTCATTCAGACCCTGGTGGGAGCCATGTGGCCCATTCATTTCATTTCATGATCTAGGTGAGAACATATTGGCTTACTCCTGACTGAGTACAGAGTGAGCCATAGATATCCACTGTCATGCTGACAGAAATGCCCTTGAGTAAAAATCCCCCCTACTCATATGGTGGTAAGTAAGTGCGGAAGTTTCCAGGGACTCCCTAAGGATACTATTGAAATAGAAGTGTTCTGATTATTGACTAACATTTTCAAATCCTCAGGCAGCAACATCTGTCTCAGTTCTGTTGTTTTAAAGGCCCTTCTTTTATTTTCTTGTCCTTCTAATCTTCTAAGTTATGGAAGCATGTCAATAGAGCATTTTTTGGAAAACATATCTACACTGACATATTCAACTAAGATAGTGCGCATAGTGCCATATCTTCAGAGATGATGCAAACATGCTTATGACCTATTTTTTTTCAGTTAGCTTGACAGGCATCACTCCGTCACTACTGCATACCCCCATGTATAAGACAGGAAAGAGATAATACAAATATATGCCTGTGGTCAACGGAATGTGTACCCCTGCTGTTAAAATCATGGAATTCAGTCCACTGCTATTTCCCTAAGATATACCATATTTTTCCAGGAAGTTCAAGGTGGGAGCACCAAGTCCTAACAACAACGCACCCGCAAAGGCTACCCAAAACTGCACTTACGTTTCATTGAGTGAGAATATACCCTAAGAAGTAGTGATAGAAACACCAATTTCTAATAACTCGACCAGGGAGGAAGAAAGAGAGAAAGTACCAGGGCAGCATTTTATTATTTCATTTAACTGATTTAGCATTCATTTCATCTTTATACAAAATATAATACAAAAAAAAAAAAACAGAATATGCCTTATAGAAAATGATACAAAGCACACAGTAAGAGGCTTTAATTGTCAAAAGAAACATTAGGGGCAGAAGGAATAAAACCACATGCAAATAAATCTTACTGTAAGTAAACGTCTCCAAGATGATCCACGTTCCTTCTGTTCTTTAGCTGCTTTTTGTTTCCATGGATTCCATTTTGCCTCTTTCATCAAAGCTGCCTCTCCTTTGGTTTTGTTCCCATCTTTTCACTATGAACTCTGGTGTGTTGAGTGTACCATATTTCCATGATTGTAGCATTGTTCCAGTAAGCATCGTGTATCATCACCACTTGTTAAGGTAGCATTTTATTATTCTTCTTTCGGCTTTTCCCTGGTTAGGGGTCTCCACAGCGGATCACCTGTCCACTCATGATTGGCAGTGGAGTTTTACGGTGTCAAGTTGCCAGCCCAGCACCCAACCTTCCACAGAAGGTGCACACATGCATGCACTCATGTGTAGGGCCAAGTTAGAGTGTCCAACCCACCTACAGCATGTCTTTGGGATGTGGGAGGAAACCGGAGCACCCAGAGGAAAAACACACAACCACAGGGAGGACATGGAAACTCCGTACAGAAAGCAACCCAGCCGAGGATCAAACTGGAGAACATCTTGCTGTGAGGCAGCAACACTAATGGCTACACCACTGTGGCCACCCAAGGTAGCATTTTACTCTGAATATGGGAATTTGTAGACATTGCTGTCAGGTTACTGGTGTGCCTATGTCCTCATTAATCACTGGCTTCTGAAAGACTTCTCCTCACTGTTGATCTATGTAGGATTTACTTTTGTACTGCTAAAAATACGCTGAGTTTTTTCATTTAACTGCTCTTGCATACCTTCCATATTTACTGTGAGCTTCTTCCATGGCACCATGAAAGCAATGTGGTACTTTTCCATCTTACTCACCTAACTATTCACTTGCAACAATTGGATCTTACACCAGTGTTTTTATCTTTTATTTGTGGGGTCCTCTGGAGTCTCATGTAGGTCTCTGTTGTAGAGAAAGCCGCCATCTTTCATGGAGCTTAGTTTGTTTCTTAACATTGGAACCTGAGCTGCTATCCCGAAGGTTACCTCTGTGGACACTTCTAATATCATCTGTAGTCAGCAGTATATAAAAATAAATAACTAAATCTCTGAAGGGGCTTAGGTGTGCTAAATTGGCAAATGAATTTGGAAGATGTACATTTGGAAAGTCGATTTTACATTCTGCTATGTTACCTAGCCTTCAGCCCACATTCCTGCTTTTGAGAAAGTGGACAAGTTCATAAGTAGATTTTAGTTGGTAATGAATGTACTGTTTTTACGCTGGGTCAGTAAGCTGAGTCTGTAATATCAAGTGTAGCCTGCTTTATCAGAATTGTGATTTGTTCATAAACATTACTTTAATATCTGCCCAGGGTATAAGTTATATAGAAATGTACCCCCTGCTAGCCAGGTTTTACCCTAAGTGAAAGGACTAAGGAATGAAGTAAAGAGGTCAGGCGTAAGTAAATTCTCCTCTGTGATAATACCCAACAGGTATTAATAGGTAGTATACCATCCCAAAATACCTAATTTAAAATTTTTGGACCAATAATAATTTTGCTGTACTTGAATATTGAGCTTGCTTAGTTATGTTTGTCATGGTACTCTCACATTGAAAGACTTTGAGCATAGAGGGGATGGTCATCATGAGTACAAAAACACTACTTAATTGCTACACTTATGAGTAATGACCTGGCAAATGAGAGGAGCTACTCCCCTACCTCCTTTCAAGAACTTAATCAAGCCATTTGATTCCTTTTTTCACCTACATTTTGATCAATTCTGCAAGATTTTAGACAGGGAGTTTTGTAATCCTGTAATAATAATTGATTTTTGTCATGAAGTTGAACTCATTCTAAATATCTCTGATTTCTTTTTAGATTTCTCATTAGAACAAATACATTTGCTTTGTAAATTTTGGAGGTATCTTCCGGTGTGCTTGTTTAAAGAAAACTGCCAAGAGCTGTTCAGTCTTGTCATTTGGTAGACTCAAACTATGGAGACATAACTTTTCTGGTCAGTCACTCTTTCATAGCCATTGATTGGCTAAATAGGATTATATGAATCCCAGCATGACATAATTCAGTCTCGTCAATTGGCTAGCTAGGATCACATAACTATCAGCATGTCATAATCAACCAGCAGTAATCTAAGCAGGCGTATGTACTTCCTAAAGAGTGAGATACCATCAAAGTTACACTTTATCACTTTTTGGTGTTTTTTTTTTTTATTTTCAAAATATCACTGGCCAGAAAAAAAAAACGGTCTTCCTTTCTACTTCCATGATTGATGGGTGTATCTAAGTATAAATCCCTGCTGTAATGGAAATGATTAAGCAGTGGTATGAGTGGGTTTAGTCAGTGGAAGGAGAGAGCTGAGTACACCGTCCACCTTGGTCAATGGCTAGCTCGCAAACAAAAATAGTGTTTGCCCTCGGTGCAGGGTTACCACTGTAATATCCTTATTCAAGGTACTAGCTCTGACCCAAGAAACTGAGATAAGTAATTCTTTGACACCATTTACAGCAGCATAAAATACACTCTACTTTAAAGACCTCTGACTTAGTAGATCACAAACTGTAGGTCACTGAACTGACAAGCTGATTGTCTGCGGCAGATGGTCAACTACTCTCAGTAGGTTTGCAGGCATTTATTGGAGTTAAAGGAGCAGCCTCAACTTGCGCTAATAAAAGTTGGAGTTCCCCAAGGATCTGTATTTGGACCCCTACATTTAAGATTATACATTAACTTTCTAATTATGTCACCCATCATCTGCACTGTTTCTTTGAAGGAAGACATGGTGATCTAAGCATCCAGGACTTCCATTCTTTTAACTAGCAATCCTGTTAACAGCACTCTACTTCAGCTGTGAGAGATACCTGAAAAGCTGAGACCAAAAATTTTTATGGACAAGACAAAAAATTAGTTTTGACACCCATATTTGACTTAACACATTCATAGAATAATGGACCATTTTCAGCACAGATGGTCACCCTCGGGGAAAAATCCTGTCTTCAAATTAGATAGATTTTTGACTGGATCTAACTGCAAATTTTACCAACAAGAAACACAAAGCTGGGAGCAAAGTTTCTGACATATTATATTCCAGTTACACAGTTAATCTAGTGATAAGACAGGTTACATACTGTATGCTACTGGGGAAGTATTCCTGCTTCCAACTCATGAAGGCCTTTCTGTATCAAAGGCTACAGTCCATACAGACTAAAATCTGTAGATTTATAATAGAAGCACATGGAAGAAACCATTTCTTTGCTACTTAAGATACTTTGGATACTGTCAAGAGTGACTGTGTTCCTTTGTACCTCAAGTAATAAAATAAGCAATTAGTCCTAGGTAATGTACCACCTTGTAACATTTAAATATGGCTCAGTATCACCGAGGTCATCAGAAACATTATTTCTCTTTTGCATATTCTTATTGTTTATTAACTCAGCTAATTGCTTCCTCATTAGAAGACGAGTGGCTAGGAGCCCACCCACTCTAAGGGAAATTAGACAGAAAATCACTGTCTTCCTGTTTTCACACAACTTGAATAACTTCTGCTGAAAAAGCTAAATGTTACTATAAAGGTATTCTAGTTTGGAACTGTTCATGTTCAACTGCAGCTCCGTACTTGGCAGAGCTCATAATTCTGCCCTAATATTTGTTGTTTTATAGATATAGATATATATATATATATATATATATATATATATATATATATATATGTGTGTGTGTGTACATGTATATTAAGAGTCTATATTGAACAAATAAAACAAAAAGAAAATATTAACACAATGATTTTGCAGGGGGCAGGCCTCCTTGCACTTCCCACCCTCCTCCTAATTAAATATATTATCTCTGAGATTGCACAACAGTGAGGATTAAGGAAAAAGTCCTTTCTCCATTGGTAACAATCTTATACTAACAGCTAAGACCAAGTAACTAAGTTGGCATGTAGATTTTGTGTGTGTGTGTGTGTGTGTGTATATGTATATATATATATATATATATATTTACTATGGTTTGTGTGAACGATAGTCTGTCGGCAACACTGCTGCTGAAAATCAGAATATCATGCACAAAACATAAATGGATGGGATAGTCGAACACACTTACGCGAATGCAGTAGTGCATTCGCATAAATGTATTCAGCTATCTGCATGGAGATCGCGGTACAGTGGGGATTGGAGATTCATCCATAACCCCACTGTAGTGCAATCACTGAGTTAGAATATATTAGTAGTGAGGTGTGTGAGGGGCACAGCCCCCCTGCAAAAACGTGATATGTCATAGGAGTCTGAATTGCATCAGCTCCTATACGGCTATCATGTGATGGTTTCAGTAAAAATGTCGATCATTTGGGTTGACATTGTGGCTGGTCGGAATGTTTCTGTTTGGGTTTACTTTTTGTTGTTTCGAACGGCAAATGTTTTACCGTTCGATCAAACATTAAACCGACCAAGCAACTAAGTTGGCATGTAGATTGTGTGTGTGTGTATATAGATATATATATATATATATATATATATATATATATACACACACACACGCGTGCACACACACACACACATATATATATATATATATATGTATATATACGTACATACACGTGAGCACACGAGTGCATATATGCATACATTCAAAAACAGACATTCAAACATGCATACAAATGCTTGACTTTTACTTAATTCTGTATACATCGATCAAATAAGTTTGGCGTAATACATAAATTAAAATCAATCATTTGCATTTCAACTCAGTGAACGCACCATATATTAATTGTAGTAAGCACCTGTAGTTTACTACTTTTTATTTAGTCTAACACTGTTACTGCTAATAACTTCATTTTCCTAATTTATAAGTTAAGGCTAATCTACTACTTGTCAAGTACAAAATGGAAGAGGTTCTCACTCATTGAGCAGAGGTCAACAAATTTCAACTCCCTTATCAATGTTTTTCTTTGGAAATCACTGCCAGTGCATATTCTAAGTGTGTACAGACAGCACTGTCTTTAATTTGGGAGATTTCTCCCTTTAAGTGCAGCCATGAAGTTGGTACATGTAGGTTCCAAGTGCATTAATGTGTGGGTGGAGGGAGGGTAGAAAAGTACTTGCCTCTTTACAATCAATGCTTACATTTAATTTTTCACCAGGTGAATTCCTGACAGGCTGTATTAGATTAATTGTTTTATCACTGTAACTCTGAGTCATAGCAGAAGCATTATTAGCTGTTACTAGGTCGTAACTGAAATGTAGACGAGTGATTCAGCTCATTTACCTGCAACATAAACAGACACATCAAATTAAATATTTCAGTGCATGTACATTCCAGGTGGTGAAGTATATGGGAAGTAATAAATATATAAGAACCAGATCATTTGAATTACTATTCAATGTAAAATGTCTTAACATTCAGCAATGATATCAAGTGCAAATAAAAAAAAAAATAAAACCGAGTACAAAAGGTTTTGGTTGAAATATAGCACTTGTAGTTTTCACTATAGATATATATATGTGTGTGTATATGTATATATATATATATATATATATATATATATATATGTGTTTGTGTGTGTGTGATCAGTAGTGAATCAGAGCCTAAAATCTGTCAATTGCATATGCATAACAGTGATAGAGGAAAGGTCGCTTGAGGCAGACAGCATGTTTTTTAAGGTAGTGCAGGGAAAATAAATGTTTTGAATATAGTATAAGGAGCTAATAATCCAACAACTCTGATACAAACAAGCATGATAATCATAATTGCTGTGTGACAAAAGATTTGAGGCTCTACTAACAGATGCTGCCATACATTTCTAGAAACTTTCAAGTGTAAAAATAGAAATGTAAGCCTGGAGAGTAAAACTTAGCTTTTCAGCCTTTTGGGGCATCAACACAAGTGTTCCAAAAGATAACCACAAAGCATGCAGGGCAGTTAGCCCCCATGTGAGGGCTGTTTTCCCACACCCCTTCTCCTGCTTGTACATTTCTGTACTTACATATTTATATACTGGAATCAAACAGTAACAGGAAAAGGACATATTCCATAAATCCAAAATTATAGCACTCTTGCCCTACTGTTGGTCACCTGTTCTGTCAACAAAACAGATGTTGATTATAACTACAGCTGCTTATATTACTGACTCCTCTCTCTCTTTATATATATATATATATATATATATATATTTGTGTGTGCATGTGAATACATATATATATATATATATATATATATATATATATACACACACACACACACACACGTGTGTGTACTTCAGATTAACGAAATTTCACTTACCCAAATTTTAAATGATCAAGAAGATAACACCAAACTTGCATTTAAATGAGTATTCACAACACCAATATTTTCACCATGATAAGGAGGCAGTTGGCCAACATGAACAAGAAACCAAACCAAAGTATATCATATGCAGCCAAGTGAGGGGCTGTACCCCCCCAACTAAATATACCAACTCTGAGATTGCACTGTAGTGGGGAAAAGAGCAACCTCCTGAATTTTCTCCTTTCCCTGGTTGAAATATCAATGTTGAGTGTTTTTTTTTAAATGCAAGTTCATTGTTATCTCGATCATTTAAAATTTAGGTAGATGAAATTTCATTCATCTGAAGTAGACGAACATCCATAAAAATGAAAAATCGCAACCTCAGTGTTCAAAATATCAAAAATAAAGGACCACAAGCAAAGTCCCAACACTCCCCCTGACTTTAAACACAAAAACAAATAAATTCAAAAAACATAACATTACTATATGCTTAAGCAGGGGGCTGCACACCCCCCACTACTTACATATACCAACTCTGAGGTTGCACTAACAACTAAAAACAAACCTACTGATATGTGCCCTACACTCTCACTGCACAATGTCATATTTACTGTAAACACACACACTACATGTGTACAAAAATTGCCACTTTCAACAATTAAACGCATATACACGCGCGCGCACACGCACACACTCACCTACCTACCCCAACCTACTCCTAAAACTTACCAAAAAATTTAAATAAAACACATTTCTACCCAAAATCCTTACACGCTACAAACCTATCTGAATATCCGAACATAACCACATCGGCCACCATGTTTACAATCCAGAAACAACTAAATCTTAAAGGGACAGCATACTACACAGAACAGGCCGTACAACAACTGCTTCGGATTCGGCAACCCCAGATTTGTCATTATGCAGTTTCGAGCAACTGCACTTTCGGTATTCTCATCTCAAGATATTGAAATTTGATATCAGTATTTTGAGATTCAAAAGTGGAACCATATCTATATATATATATATATATATATATATATATATATATATATATGTACACACACATATAATCAGGAACTAATAAAAAACACATACATATGGGGTTGGGAGGGTGGCCTAATGGTTAAGGTATTTGCCTTGCAAACACAAGGTACAGGGTTTGAGTCTCACAAGGGACAATTGGCTAGGCTTAAAATGGCTCGCAAGGGCAGTTAGCTTAGTACTAATCTATAAACCTATAAACCTATATCTGGAACGTGCTAAATATTCAAGAGAACTGACATAATCTCATAGTCATCCATGGCTCAAAGTATATGTGCCTGTCTGTCCAGCAATGTATCTAGCCATTTATCTGCCTGCCTATCTGTCTCTCTCTCTGTTTTTTTTTTTTAATTAAATTATACTAAAGCATGATCTCAGAGTCACATGGTAGCATTACCCGTGTCTAGGCACCTGCTTTCATGGCAGCCATTTATTTTTGTACTTATCTAACTGAATTATAAATTGTCTTCTGGGAAATGTACTGACATTTTAATAGAAAATGAAGTGGCATTTACTTTTAATTTGTTCATTGTTTTTCATGCAACAAGTTACAATTTGACCAGCTGTAAATAGAACCATCAATAAATATTTTTGACTTGGCATCTTTAATTTTGTGCATACAGCACAGATAATGAAACCATCAGTGCTACACCTCTTGCGTGCTACATATGAACCCTCCCTGCACCACTTGCTATTTACACATGCAGATTATATATATATATATATACGCATATATATACACACACACAGGAGCCTTTCAACCCCTTGAACCGCTAATGTGATATACTTGCAAAGGGGGATCTTTTGCAAAATGTTATGTCCTCCGTAGCTAACTTTGGGCTTAATGGACTGAAGCATGGCAAGGTCAACTCTTGCTCTAATAACTTCTTGAAAAGTTAGTGTTAAGGATAGTTCTGTCTGATGTAGTACAAGTATTCAAATTTTACAAAATCCATATCGGGCCCTATTAAGCCTGCTCATTGGCAGTGATGGCTGGCATTTATCTGCACCAGCAATAATATAAATTCACTGATATGCCTGTACAGCAGTGATTGAGGACTAAGGGCCGGATTCATGAACTCCTACACAGAGTGCACACTAAGTGTAAACTGTCTGTATACAAGAACATCCCTACCACATTTTTGTGATATTTATTCACTCAGAAACATAACACTAATTGTAAACATAGTCTACACATTGTTGTAACCTTTGTGTAGCCCCATCTATATAAGGTTGCAAGAAAATCTGTTAGAAAAATTAACTAGAAAAAATGGGGGTTATGCTTGTGTTCTGTTCGATCAGAATAGTGTACACTTAGTGTAGGAGTTAATGAATCTGGCTTTAATTTTTTTTCCATAAGTGATGTTTTATTCCTTTTATACAACATAATACATCATGCCATTATAGAAGCAGACAGACACACATGGATGTGGAAACAGTTACCTTGACTTGTAAACATATATCACCTTGTTCACATTCACTGAATGTCACACTGTAATCAAACATCCCTCTCAACTCTCCAAATCTTCACATAATGTTTAGAACTGCCTAATAATTCTGGTGTGTTTCTCATGAATCTGTTCTCTGGCAAATCACTGAGAATTCTTATCACTAAATAATGAAATACATTTGATTTTCAAGTTTTATATCTTTCAGAAAATGCATGCCAACACAAAAATTGTTATTTTTAACAACTTTTTAAGTTTATAAGGGCAGTATTTAAAATGTGTCCCTATTTTTGGGTCAACATGGCTGGCTGACTTTATACTTATACTTATATAGAAGGGCTCAAATTGGTATAGTGCTGGTTATTACTATTACATGCTGTGCTCCCATGGATTATGAGCAATGGTCAAGCTGCATGTGACATACTATGATCCCTGGTAAACAAGGTTCATTGCCACATTGCTTTTCTCCACATCTAATGTAAAGAGGAGCCAATACATTCAGTATGCCAGACAGCAAGAGGCTGCAAGCACAGAGTTACTCCAGAACGGCCAAGAGCTACTGCAGTAAAATGAATAAAATTATGGAGCCAGAAATCTAATGCTGTAGGTGTGACGTGAGTATAGCAATGGTAAATAAAGTGAGCTGTTTAGGTTGGAAGAGGCCATAGCTGCTTACAACAAGAAAAATATTGAGAAAAAGTCCTTGTGAACTATAATGTTTTAAACTTTATTTCCCCTCGTACATTTTGCATGTGCTTATTTGAAAACATTTGGGGATTGTGGAGGAATACTGCTTGTTTTGTTTTTGTGATTGGAGTGTGCTAACAAAGGTTCAGTTCCACACTTGTATTGCTTAATTATTCTTATGTCAGGCACATTTCCGTGCACTTGATACTGTGAAATGAAGCTTAGTGTGAGTACATGTCTGTAGTGCTGATGTCTGAAACAAACTCTAACTGATGCTCTGATGATTTAGTAAGGAATTTAGCTATCATTAAAACCTGAAATTGAAACAAATAAGTGATATCTCAGCCTTTTTCCTGAGACCAAAGAAGGCATGCCCGCATATGGCATAGTCTGATGGTTTCAGCATTCAGCAATCATGTTATATGCATATACTAACAAATTCAAAGTTTCTTGAAAATATTGTTCCTAATCTTTAACACAACCTGTAATAAAAACATCACAGAGCCTTTGTCTTTTGAGCCTCATGCCCAACAATTTTTACATTTAAAAACACAAGTCTTATACGCAATGAGCAAAAGTGATATGACATTCAAGGTATTTAACCTCGGGCCTCTAGTTAGAACATTAACTGCATGCTATAGTTTTTCCAGACATAGGTTGTATATTGGCTGTGTCAACCTTAAATATTTATTAGCAATCTCTCTAGCTTCACTTTGGATTTCTTCATATTTAAAAAGTGCATGGTATCCCAGCTTTTTCTTTGCATTCACAGTTATTAGTGTGAAGTTGTTTCTTTCATTTGATTTCCTTGTGAAGTTGCAATATGTACGTGTATAGATATATATATATATATTTTTTTTTTTTTTTTTTTCTTTTGCAGTCGTCTTTTGTATGCCATTTAGTTATCATGTTAACTCGCCTGTAATAGCTTCCCCTCCAATATTATGCCAAAAAACTTTGAATATAACTAAATAGGGAAAGATTATTTGCATCTAATAGACTTGGACTTATTTATTTAACAGTTGCCCAAATAGTAGAAACTCAGCAGTGCATTCAAGTGTGGAAACATTTTCGAAGTAAAACCACTATTGTAAAAAAGCCAGGAAAGTTGTTCAGTAGCTAAAGCACAGGTAACTAAAGCCAGATGCATTCTATTCTATTTTCTAAGTCACAGAAACTTACACGTGTAGATAAAAAATGGTACCTGGAGCCAAAATTAACAAACTGAATGTTGTAGGTAATTTGTAAAATTTTAAGTTCAAATTTGACCACTTCAGGCATTCTAATTAAGGTTTTTGGGGCCATGTATTCTATAATTAATCGAATATTTAGTAGAAATGCAACCTTTTACTGTCGCAAATGTAATTTTTTTGCAGACTAAATGATAGAACGTTTTTTGATAAGAATGTTATTTGTACATAAGATTATACCCAATGACCACTTGGGTACAAAGAGTAACATGTAACCTTAAGGAAGTATTTTTCAAGAAATGAATAGAGAAATAGTGATACACTGGGTCTAGGATTATATTATTCTCATATGAAAGACTGAAGCAGACTCCAAAGTTACCTTTAGATGAGATGTTACAAATATTGCAAGTGCCATACATGACCCTTAAGCTGATAATGTGGCAGAGCCTTAATAAATCCGTGTCTCATTATGTCTGGTCATACTTCTCAACTGTCCAGATTTTCGCAGAGCATCCAGAATTTTGTCTCAAATTGTTGGTCTGTTTCTCATAAAATATATGATGTTTCTGGTAAATCACACTGGGATGATCTGAGGACTGAAGTCACTAAATAATGGCATACATTAGAATTTCAGACTTCAAATCCTTCAGAAAATGTATGTTAAAACAAACTGTTACTCTAGCAAGTTGCTAAGTTTATAAGAGCAATATTTAAACAATGTCCCTATTTTTGGGCATTTATCCCCCCATTTTCTCTGGCTTTGTCCAGATTTATTGCACTAAGAAGTTGAGAAGTACATGCCTGGTGCAGTAATACACATGAAAAGCTCATGGCTTAATACCTTCTATGCATTCTCAAGGGTTCTGCTACAAAGGTCTGAGACTCATGCAATGAAAAACCACTGTTTCAAAGCAAAGAACCTGGTCATGTTGTATTCCACATAGGCTGCTACTTAAACTTGACTACACATTCAGATACAGGTGTAGAAGCCATGCAGAGTGTGTGTGTATGTGTGTGTAGCACTTTACCTAACCACCTAAACATGAAGATTCAAGCAGAGTAAATGTGGTAACCATGGGAAAGGACTAGGATGGAGGATATTGTAAGTTAGGGGTTTGAAGCAGTGACCAGCAGGTGAATTTAGAATTAGGGACTGGAGGGAATTTAACAATCAGGGAGAAAGAGGGAGTTTTAGCTTTAGGGAGTGACTGTGGACTTTAGATTTAGGGAGGGGGATTGGAGTTTTTACTTTAGGGAGCAGTTGGGAACTTTATGATTTTGGAGTTGCAGGGCAGTGCTATGGTTAATGTGAGGGACTGGGTGAGAGTATTAACGTTAGAGCTATGATAGGACTGTGCAATTCAAGTAGGGTTACATTGGTAATTAAGCAGGACCTGGCTAGTGGGAGCTGAACACTTATCATATACAGCAAATAGAAGTACGCAACTGTGTTGCAAGCCACTATCATATAAACAGTTGCAGGTAGACCCATTCTCAAGTGAACATTTAGTTAATTCCTTACCTGAGGTGGGCCCAGAATCTGTAGGAATTTTACTAATGGATGATTAAGTCGTATCCTTGTATGAGCAAGTTCCATGGATGTTGTATACATAATTAACCTAGACACCTTATTCATTGTTAAAAAAAACACTCTACAGGTCAATTAACCCCACATTGGCTGCTGTTTGTGATATGAACAGAACAGATTCTAGTGAAACCTCATGGCTGAAATCCTTATGCAACCTTTTCATCTTTCTCTCTCAAGTTATTATCAGAATGACACATTATGCATTTTCTTAGTGCATCTCTTTCATATTTCACTCACTTAACTTTTTCAAGCCATACTTTCCTGTGCTCACTGATGTCACCCCGTCTTGGAGAGTTGCTTGCAGTGGGAAAATGAAATACGTGCTAATCATACTCGAAGATGTTAGTTTGATATAGTAGTCCAGCTACAATGCTTTACCTGCCAGACGAAAAGCCAGGAACAGGTGAAGCACACTTCAGTATTCCTTTCACCGGCATGTTATTGAGCTGCCTACCAGGAACATTTAAGATGTATCATCAGAAGTGTACATTAACAAGTGATTGCTCCCCCCAATTAGCATACAGTAATACTTTCATATACATTTAGGCCACTGGAACATTGAGTGTGCATTTAAATGCAGACCTCCCCCAGCTCTACCTTCTGTTAGAGGAGTTATTCCCCTTTAGGTCCTGTGTGCACATTCCTCCTGATAATGTGCTCTGTGCCATCATAGTCTGATATTCAGAGTTCCTGGAAACTCTATAACGACTTGAATGCAGACTCTGCACACAAAGATGCTGAATTAGTCAAACTGAACAAATCTTCAACATGCAGAATGTTTTATACACACACACACACACACACACACTATATATATATATATATATATATATATAAAATTTATTTATTTATTTATTTGCATTTGTTTACTGGGAAGATCCACTGGACCGGGTGAGCCCATTTTCAATAGAGGCCCAGTGAGAAAAGCTCCAAAAGGTTAAACAACAGACATCATACAAGTTCATTAAATTAACAAAACAATGCAAGAGTTTGCATGCGATGTAATTGCTAGTTATAGTTAAGCACACAATTAATTATATTTACAGAACAGTGGGGATATGCTGTGTCATATAAACACTAATTTAAGCTAGGCACGCTAGATTATATATATACATGGTGTGAAACAGTTCGGAAGAAGTGAGCAAGTTATGGTTGGACTGGTACAGATATAGCAATATGATCAATTGTGCTGTATTTAAGTAATTGATGTACATATTATAGAGCATTTTGTAGTAGAGAAAGTTCCCAGAAATAGAAAGTTAATTTATTGAAGAGACAGGTTTGACTAAAAGTGAATAGATAGCTTCTAGAAGAAGTACAAGTGGTTAGAAGGCTTGTGCAGTTAAGATGTAGGGAGTCAGGTATTAGGGAGTGTTAATTTAGCACAAGAGCTGTGTGTGTGTGCGTGTATTCCTTTTACACTGCTAGAGATACAGTATCATCTTGGGTGTGTGTATTCCTTTACACCAACTGAAATACAATATCAACGCTAAAATGTTGAAGCATTCAACATTTGGCACGTACTGCATATGCTCTGAGGTTTACTCCTGGAGCAGACTAAACTAAAAAAAAAAAAAAAAAAAAAAAAGTGGTTTTGCAGGGGGCAACTCCCAACATGTGGTGGGCTACACCTTCACACCCCAGACTATTTATAAATACTTATGGAAAGGGAATATTCCCCTACCCAGGGATTGTTGATCTCATGCACATGTAGACCATCTGTTTCTGTTGTCCAAATGGTGTTTACCAAACAGAAGTAAAGGAACAAACCTCTCTCTCTCTCTCTTTATATATATATATATATATATATATATATATATATATATGTGTGTGTGTATATAAATATATATATATATATAAGTCTAGGACTGATGCACGAATGGCCATTTTACCAAATCCTAAATGGGCGGGTATACTTCCATGAAAGTGCTTTTCACCAAAGAAGCACTTTTGCAGAAGTATGCCTGAAGGTAGAAGGAGTTGTAGGGGAGTGACTGTTGCGGAGATTATACTACGGTGCGGATAAGGGAATTTTTTCCTTTTCCCCACTCTAGTGTGATCTCGGAGCGAGAATATTAAAGTAGGATGGTATGGGGGTTGCAGGGGGGCTTGCCCCCCTGCATAAATGCCTTTTTATTGGTTTTTTTTCTTTTTTTTAATGCACTTTAGCGAAAGTGCTTTTTCAGTAAAAGCACTTGCGTTAAAGTATGATAGGTGAAGTTGGATTCGGACTGTTAAAGTTTTGTTCAACAGTCCTAGATCCATATATATATATTTATATATATATATATATATATATATATATATATATATATATATATTTTTTTTTTATGTATAGGTTTACTATCAGATTGTGGCAATCACCATACATCAAATGTATGGTTTCAAAGTGTATTAAAAGTGAAAGTAAACTTACTGAATCTGGAATCTCTATATTCAACTGGCAAAGGCAGTTCAATGGTCACATATTTAAAACCGATATAAAAAGTGTACACACCCTTGTTAAAATGCCAGGTTTTTGTGATATAAAAAAATGACACCACAATAAATCATTTCAAAACTTTTCCCACTTTTAATGTGATCTATAACCTGTACAATTCAATTAAAAAACAAACATCTGTTAGGGGAAAAATATATAAAAAAAAACATACAATAAGCTGGATGCATAAGTGTGCACACCCTTAAACTAATACTTTGCTGAAGCACCTTTTGATTTAATTACAGCATTCAGTCTTCTTGGGTTGGAGTCTATCAGCATGGCACATCTTGACTTAGCAATATTTGCCCACTCTTCCTTGCAAAAGTGCTCCACATCTGTCAGATTGTGAGAGCATCTCTTGTGCACAGTCCTCTTCAGTTCAGGTCACCCCACAGATTTGCTATTGGATTTAGGTTGGGGCTGTGGCTAGGCCATTCCAAAACTTTAATTTTCTTCTGGTGAAGCCATTCTTTTGTTGATTTGGATGCATGCTTGGGGTCATTGTTATGTAGAAAGGTGAAATTCCTCTTCATCTTCAGCTTTCTAGCAGACGCTTGAAGGTTGTGGGCCAAACGTGACTGGTATTTGGAACTGTTCACAATTCCCTCTGCCTTGACTAAAGCCCCAGTTCCAGCTGAAGAAAAGCAATCCCAAAGCATGATACTGCCACCACCATGCTTCACCGTGGGGATGGTGTTCTTTTGATGATGCAAAGTGTTGCTTTTGTGCTAAACATAGCTTTTGGAATTGTGGCCAGAAAGTTCAACCTTGGTCTCATCAGACCATAACACATTTTCCCACATGCTTTTGGAAGACTTGATATATTGTTTTGCAAATTTTCGCTGGGCCTGGGTTTTTTTCTGTATAAGAAAAGGCTTCCGTCTTGCAACCCTACCCCATAGTCCAGACATATGGAGAATATGGGAGATTGTTGTCACATGTAGTACACAACCAGTACTTGCCAAAAATTCCTGCAGCTCCTTCAGTGTTGCTGTAGGTTTCTTGGCAGCCTCCCTGACCAGTTTTCGTCTCGTCTTTTCATCAATTTTGGAAGGACATCCAGTTCTTTGCAACATTTTCTCCACTTTTTGATGACTGTCTTCATTGTGTTCCAATGCTGTGGAAATTTTTTTGTACCCTCCCCCTGACTGATACCTTTCAATGAGATCCCTTTGATGCTTTGTAAGCTCTCTGCGAACCATTGTTTTTGCTGTAGCAGCAACTGAGTAAAGGTCATGAAAATCCTACTAGGACAGCTGAACTTTATTTGGGGTTCATAGGTTCACAGGTAGGTACTAGGCTATTGGCCCAAGGGCCTACGTAAGCCTAGCCAGCAAGATTCCATAGCTTACGCCAATCTGAGTCTCTCTAATTGATGGCAGTTGCGTACCCAAGAAGACTGAATGCTGTAATTAAATCAAAAGGTGCTTCAACAAGTATTAAGTTAAGGGTGTGCAACTTATGCAACCAGGTTTTTGTACATTTTTTATATTTTTCCCCTAACTGATTTGTTTGGTTTTCAATTGAATTATACAGGTTATAGGTCATTAAAGTGGGAAAAATTTTGAAATGATTCATTGTGGTCTCATTTGTTTTATATCACAAAAACCTGGCATTTTAGCAGGGTAGTTTACACCTTTTCTATCCACTGTGTTTGTGTGTGTGTGTGTGTGTGTGTGTGTGTGTGTATATATATATATATATATATATATATATATATATATATATATATATATGCACACACAAACGCGCTACTGTTTGACTATACTTGTGTGACCCACATTTCATCCTATTGGCGTATTTTCTCTTATCCCCAATATTTTATGACAATACAGTTAATGAGGGGTGACATCCCCCATGTCGGGGCACAGGGAGTTTGTACCCCTGCAAAGAGTAGTTTAAAATAGTTTGGTGGCTGCATCTTTTGATGAGTTATACTCATTTAGTATCCTTGTGAGGAGTCTACATTTGCATTGTTGTAATGACTCCAGACAGCGGAACTCAAATACTTGAACCTTACTTCCCAATTGCCATAAGAAATCATGCAGCAGTTCTGTTAGAAAACTAATTTCAGGAGCCTAGAAATAAATCAGAGTCCTAAAGTCTATAATAGAATGGGAATTAGCAGTTCAGACATTTTGCACATAATTTGAAGATGTTTCTCAAGACAACAGACAAACAGGCATACCTGGTGGTTTAAAATCCTTGCTTTACTTTTGTTTTTTAAACTGCATTTTATCTAAACTACAGCGTGGCTGTTAAGGTGAGCATTATTCACCAACATTAGCAATTTGTGTTATATTTCTTATCTGAATCCGAAATTAACTATTGCTTTATTTCAAGAAGAACATATTGCCCTTTCCGTGTGTGTGTGTTTCATAGCACAGGTGTATGGTGGATGTGTGTGTGTATGAATGCATCTGTCCTTCAGCATTATAAAATTAGATAGCAATTCAAACTAGCTGAAAACCCTTCTAACTGAAGGAGACCTTCATTAGCCTTTCATTGTTTAGTCCCCAGAGTGGGTGCCTATCTCTGGAGTTATCATTACAGCTCAGGCATTCTCCTAATTATCTTTTAAACAACCCTTCATGAGAGGTTTTAAGATGACCCAGCAAGCACTTAACAAAGAAGGCCTACAATTCAATAAGGCTCAAGTGGAGGGTATTACAAAAGATAGTTACTTCACAAATAAATGCAATTTGAATCGGCCAAGTTTCCTGGAAATAATATGTCCATGGTAAATTAGCAACCATCTAACAAAAGAAAGAGCTATAGAGAAGCTTAGTCTAAAAGCACAGCTTGTGCTACACTTTCTGCTCACTTATCAGTTGTTTACTGTACTGAAAAGGATATAAATAATCTCCAGTGACCTCCTGTCCTTATGATTTAGTTTACATATGTTTTCTGGATGATGTGTATTGCTCATTGTTTTCACTCCTGTCACCTTTCCTGACAAGACATTGCAAGCTTCTGTCGTACTTTGAGAACCGCACCATTTCCTTGCATCACATCTTGCCTTCTTTTATTGAACAACTCTGCCATAATATTTCTCTTTCAGCTCATCCATGAGTTTAGCTTTATTTCCTTGAATAGCAAATGGTGTAGTCATAAAAAAAGCATATACAACAGTTCTTAGACTCACTTGTAGTTTATAATGTGACACTTCTATGTGCTGCCTTCAGCTTGAAGTGCTCCTAGTTAGTCATCCAGCAAATTATAGTCCTATGCCCTGTCAGTTTTCTAAATGGTCTCTGCACTTTGAATCATCTGCTATTATAATTTAGTCATTTTGTTGATCACGTGGCATCCATTAGCCTCTGGTATTTTTCAGAGGAACCCCAAGGTGGTCATTTTATTGGCTAGAGAAGCAGACATTGAATAAGATCGCTTACTGTTGCCAGCCGGGGCACCTTAATGGAAGATTATTCTGCCTAAGATATTGTAACACTCTGAGTTATGAATACCACAAGGAGGTGGATGGTATATCAGAGCAGCTACTATGTGTGTGGAAACACTTGGTCTGAAAATACAAGGAAGTAATTTAAAAAAGGCCTCCAGATGATTTGACTTCTGTTTGTTATTTTTGATGATTTAGTTTTCATATGTACTTTGTGGAAATGCCATTTCTGTACTTTTAAATTTTGCCATCAGCTGCAGATGGAATGTCAGGAGGGGTTCAATCAGATGGAATAGCTTCATTGCTTGTCGAGCTTTGCTTGGAAATAAAGGACATTTCTAGAAGTGATCAAAGATTGTGATTGTTAAGGAAAGAAAGATGCATGACTCTAGTTCTGACAGGGGCTAGCTGGAAAGCTGAAGATGAGGAGGAAACGTGTGTAAGTTCAGAAGTTCCAAACAGAAAAAAAAGTCAATGAAACTTTCTTTTTCACATAATTTTTCCAAGACTTGGAAAAACAAAAAGGATTGCGTATGAGATTCTCTTTTGTGCTGTAGTTTTACTACTGGAGACAATTACTTTATAAAATTGAAATGCAGATGTTGATATAGAAAGTTTTGTGAACAAGTATAATACTCTAAGCTTCTGTGTGGTATGTCTTCATTAAACAGGGGATGTAAAACTGATGAAGGATTAAACATTTTGAGGAAAACTCTACTTAGAGTGTATAGAATATTCACACCCTTATTATTTCAAAATAAGTACTCAGAAAAAAAATTGAAATCAGATTTATGAGTTGACTAAAGCTATAATGTCTGTCAAGGAAATATAAACATTATGAGAATAAAAAGTAAGTATTAAGATATTTTTGCTTTATCTCTGTCAAATATGAATATTAACATTTTTTTCAGTCAGAAGTAAATTTATGTGTGACTTTTCAGACTTAAATAACGGTTCTAACTAAATATAAACATGAGTTTCATGATCTGGTGAACTGAACAAGAAAGTGAAAAATTCAAATAACTTTTAATTAAGGCTCTAATAATAGGGCAATACACAGACACCAGACATAAACACACACACTATGTACATAAGCAACAGTGCTACTCCCCCTCAACACCAGAGAAGTAACTTTTTAGCTAAATTTGAGATTTCTGTTGTCTACTAATGTTTTTTTTTTTTTTTTTTTTTTTTTTTACATCTGGATCTGTTTTTCTGTTTTTTTCTGGTGCGAGAAATAAAAATGTCATGCATCTTGGTGTTTAACTAGTTGTAACAAATGAGCACTATACGTTTCTTTCAACTGTTTGCTTTCTCTGTCTTGCATAGTGTTTGTTTGCAGTGAGTTGCTTGATGCCGTGCACTGTGTGTAACAGCAGAAGCATGGTGTGCCTTTTCTTGCCATTGAACTTCAGTAGAACTGAAGTTTACTCTCTGTTAATAGCTACCAAATGGGCAATAGCTTGTAAATCTGCAAAAAAAAAAAAAAGCTTTCTGCATTGTGGCTATTTATTTATTTTACTACATTTGCTAAGTTATGTCACCTCCACTTGAATTTTGTGTTAGTTTGAATTGTTGCACTACATTTCCTTAATTGTGTGGTACTGTTGCATTCTTAAGTCATTTTGACTTGTCATATTGTGAGTTATTGTACTGTCCTTTAAAATCATTGCATCATTTGACTATTCCTGTGCCTGTATTCTTGAATCATTTTGCCTGCATTTTTCTGTTCACTTTCATATTATTTGCATCACCGCTATTGGTTTTCCTTTTTCTACCTTTTACCATGTTCACAGTAGCTGGTATTCTCTCTTACTAGTAACATCTGCACCTGGATATTTGAGTAATTTTTGGTCTATTTACTGACTCAGTTGCGGTATGTGTGCTTATATGGTTTGTCACCTCACAGATCCTGCATTGTTTCTGTCAGCATAGTATTTGCAACTTAACTGGATATGCATAGGTTTCCATGCTTGTTCAAGATATGCGTTCACCAACAAGTCATATTTAATTGTTTCTTCGAGACTGGAAAACATGAAAAGGGCTCCTGCAGTCACTCCATGTGAGGGGATTTTGTCCTTCACACCTCCACCCCAAATTATATATACCAAAAAGTAAATAAATATACATACACACACACATATACATATATATGCACACACACATTTATATATATCTATACATACATATATATATATATATATATATATATATATATATACACACACACACACACACATATATATATATATATATATATATATATATACACACACACACACACATACTCAGTGTGGAGGATGGCCCCCAGCTTAGACATACCAACTCCGTAGTCGCACTAAAATGGGAAAAAGTGATAAACCCACTGAAGTTCACTGCTGTCTGGCACAGTCAAAGTAAGTGCTATGAAGCAAACAGCAATGTAACAAAATGAGAGACAAGCTGAGTGTATTACTAAGCATTAGAAACACAGAGCTGTTATACCCAGCTGATGTCCATTATCATTAGGGTCACTGCTTGTGCTGTGCTGACGAGGTCATAAGGCCGAAATATGTACATCGACAGCTAGTGGGGTTTGGCTTTATTGGCCTGAAATTATTCAGTAAAATGACGAAACAAGTCACGGGCATTCAGAATCGCCAATGAGCTGAAACACCTGATGTTCATAAGGATCATTTGCATATATCCCAAGTGCCTCTGATACAAAAGGTTTGAGAGGTCACTCAGTGGACGTTCTAGCTTTGCTGGAGTTTTGATTTTGTTTTTATCAACATCATTAATGCAAACACCATGGAGCAAATTGTTTAACTGCCCAGTAAGGGGTCAAAATACTTTTGATTTGATCCGTATAATAAGTTAGCCTAGGTTTGTTCCCAAATCTATGCCACAACATAGCTGATAAAATATTAAAGCAAATCACTTATCTTGTCCATTAGGCTTTTGGGTACTTCCCCCTAGTCTCTAGGGAATTCTTTAAAACTAACCTGTTACAGCTTATAATAAGAAAAAAACTCCAAATTGCTCACTATTGGAAGAAATAGTCACAGTGTCACGAAAACCACCAATAAGTCAGCTACAAAATACAAAGCTTGCTGTCTCAGTCCCTTATTCAAAAACCTACCAATAAAACTCCCAATAGAAACCTTGATTTCAGCAATCAAGGTAACATTAAAGGTTTAGCACTTTTGTCTTTAAATGAAGACATCATCAGAGCCATGAATGAAGCAATAACATACATCGTTTAAAAGTACGAATGAAATTGACACACCTCCAAATATGACCAATCGCAGCACACCAAATCTTATGTCACAATGATCTGGCTTAAAGCGATACTTACTCGCAGGGTTGTATTACCATCTTCACATTGTGACAGAAACAATGCAAGATATGATAACCTGTTACAGGTCCAAACATCTTAAGTAAATTCCCTCCAAAACTCCCCATTCATCCAGTTTAAAAGCCGGCCTGTCACATTTCTAATTTTCAATCTACCCCTCATTGGTTGCTTAGTCAATGGCCATTTGATATAAATAAAATGATAAGTTCAAGAATAAACGTATATAATAGAACATTTGTATTAATTAACTGCATATCAACAGAAGAAAAGTCTTGAATGGCTACAAAAAAAAAAATCAGTTTCCCCTCCTATGTCACCACAATTATATGTTGAAGCAAACCAGTCAAAATCTTAGTGACATCATTAAGAAATGTAAAGCCAAGTATGAAATTAAAGTAGCCCTAGACACCCAAGGAAATTATAAATCCTTCCTTGGGTTTGTCAGTCAGCTAAGCAACATCCAACAATACTTTGAATTAGTCCACAGTAACACAACTCCTTCTGAACCAGAAGACATGGTAGATAGCTTAGCAGACAAACTTTGTTTAAATTTCTCCAGCTACCTCTCTAACAGACAACAATCAGATGGCTTAACTCTTGCTCCCCCTTCCTCTCTATCCAAACTTGGGTACCCCAAGGCTTCAACCTTGTCCCTCTGCAATTCAACATATTTACCAATAACTTCTATACGTTTTGCGGTCACTTCTCTATTGTCCAATATGCAAATGACTCCACATTAATATCTGCCTCTGAAAATTTGTCAGACCTGTTAACTACTACACAAAACTCTTTTTCTTCTGTAGAAAGATGGCTCAATGACATTCAGCTCATCCTCAATCCCAATAAAACAAAGCTCCTCCTTTTTCTGCCCAACTCCCTCTTCCACTGTAAATCTACCTTTTCAATCTCTTCTCTCAACACTATTTTAAAAGTTGAAACACAAATTAAATTCCTCGGCACCATTATTAATGACCAACTAAAAGTTGACCTACATGTCCAACAAAGCATAAAAAAAAACAAAAAATTAGGCCTAATTCACGGAAATAAAAAATACCTTGGTGCAGAATCCAAACCTGCCGTTGTATGAACTTTCTTACTGCCCACCATACTCTATGCCTCCCCTATCCTGACTAACCTACAGTCTTCCCTTATTCACAAGCTTGAATCAACATACAATAAAGTTGCTAGATTTGCTGTAAATCATCCCTACTCCTCCCACCACTGCCTGGCCCTACAAAAACTTCACTGGCTTGAACTCCCACATCAACTTACTCTCATTCAACTTCAAACTGCTCACTCCCTTGTCAGTAACCCCACTACCTGCCCATCACTTTCCAAACTTATGGTCCTATTACACCCTCAGTCATCCTCTTTGTAGTTCCAACCAGCTCTTACTACTAGCCTATAAACCCTGTAAAAATATAGGCAAAAGCCTTTATAAATACTCTCATAGCTGGAACAAACTCCCATTACATATCAGAAGTATAACTAATGCCAACAACTTTAAGAAGACACTAAAAGATCACCTGTGTAGCTCCAAGATCTGTCACTGCAATCCCCCCACTTAACCTCCTGTAGACCTCTGTCTATTCACATTCTGCAACCTCTACTTAGGAAGTGCCTTGGCATTACTTCTAATTCTTATAAATATTAGAACATGCTAGCTTTTCAGCACTGTGACTAAACTGTTTGTATCTCTATATTTTTAGTACTCACACATATGTGGCAACTATAATTTGCTCTGTATACCGGCATTTCAGTTTGTACTCCATTTTATCTAATGTATAACATTTCTTTTACTTTTTATTGCTATAGATGTTATTGGAGCTTTTCTCCTTGGGTCTCCACTGAAAATGTTTTTTTTTGTAACTCAGCTGGACTGACCCGGTTAACAAATGTGAAATAAATAAATAAAAAATTACCTTACCCACCCATATTGTCCCTGCTTTGTACCTCCTCCCCCAAATCGGTATAAAATAAGTCCTAGAATATAACATGGTGCATCTTCATCAGAGCTAAATATAAACTCAACCTCTTCTCAACCTTTACTTAGGGGGATTTGTTCTGGAAGCCTGCAGAACTACTATAATGATGCTTCTTCAATAAGGCAGCTCTTTTACAGACTGTAGTGCTTATAGGCCAATCAGTCTCACCAGTCTTGGATGTAAAGGCTTGGAATGAAATTAGGACAGAGACTGAAACAGTTTAGAAGAATTTAAAGATTTTGTTAATTTTATCTCTGATTTCCTTACCTTTGTCATGAACTGTAATTTTGAAAATATTACTTTTTGGATTTTAATGTTTTCAAATGTTCTGATAGTTCATTCTTGGATACGAGAATCAGCTACAAGAATGTAACAAGTCATTTTATATTGCATTACACAGGTATGCACGAAAAATCTATGAAATCAAATTTTGTAAAGGATCAGTAAGAATGAATGAATGAATAATCTGACCCTTAATCAGAATATGCAATTGTGAGATACGTATTATGCAGGAAAGCTTGTAAGGTGGGGATATCCAAGACATGTGGTAGTAAATGAAATTAATTATTTTTGGGATGATTTTAATAGCTAATCATTGATTTATGGAGAAGGCAAAAGTAAAACTATTGTCCAAAAAAACTGAATATAACCATGGCCTTAACATATACCACTGATAACTCCCGCAATAAAAAGATGTTATTAGTGATAAGTGGAAATTATTTAGTACTAACGGGCATATGCATCCAAACTGAGTGGTAAGTCACTGTTTTTATATATATATATATATATATAAATATATATATATATATATATATATATAGTGACAATGTGAGGTATTGCCAGCTATGCCAGGAGAAGCAGGGCAGTGGATGTGTAACATATGTCAGCATAGCTAGCTGGAATTTTTTAGAGTTATATGTCATTTGTATATCAAACTGATTTGTACAGGTGCTTGTGTTGAAAATGTATTTGTAAAGTTGCTTATGTTAAAAAATGAACCAGCAGTGGGTCCTGCTGGACAAAAAAAGAAATGCACCTGTATGTCAGACTGTATGGTAACTATTGAGTTGAATATATTTGTAACAGAGGATACTGAAAGAGAAGAGGTTAATCTTAGTCCAGCTAACTTTGAAAAATAGTTTGAAATTAAATTATTTAATTTAGGCCATAAAGATTGTATCGCACAGGTCGCAACGCAGTCGGAGACAAAAACTATGTACTAGGAAGCCTTCTGTTTTGTCTTTAGTAGTGAACTAATTGCTACCCTGGAAAGGTGGAATCGTTAAAATGGTTTCATGGCTTCCAGATGCTATAACACATTTTACCAAAGCTCTGTCTGTGTATATGGTAACACACATGTGCACGATTATGTTTCAGTTCCTAGTAAAGGGGTGGGGTAGTATGGGAACCAAAAGTAAGATGACCCAGATGTATGTGATACAATTCTGTAATCCAGGACTAAAATGATGGTTTAATACCAAAGGAGACAGAAGTCTCAAAGCAGTCTGTTTTTGGAACCTGACATAGAAGGACCACTCACCTACTTCATCTTGCCTTGGTCTAGTAAGTAACCAAAGGAATAGTAATTCTTTATATCAGTCAGGAAAATATAGTGAGATTAGTTAAGTACTGTTTTTCTGTATCTGTATGAATCCATTCATCTGTGCTATTTTAACATTTCCTGTGACTGAAACTCTGGTGTTTACTGTAAATAGATATTTACTATTTTCATGTTCTTTTATTTATTGTTAAATATATTTAAACTTCTCATTGTGGCTGATCCTTTAGAGAATATTTTAACCTTTGAGAGTACTTATATTTATTTGGTGACACTGTGGTTACTCCTGAGAGCCTTGCTGCATTGGTCAAACACTACCATTTGTATTTGGAGGACTTGGCTTGGACACTCGGCTGAGGACTCAACTCTACAGCTATGCCACTAGAGAATCCTACTGGGGCCTGGGGAGAGAGAGAAACCCAGACCTTAGACTAAGTGTGTTCCCTGGGCGCTCTTAAGGGAACTTGTGCTTAGTGAAGAGAGCTGCATATGGAAATACTGTTTGTATAAATCTTTTTCCAAGTGAACACCCCTCACTAGTGTCATTGGTGAGGATTCAGGCTATTTGATTATTGGATCAGGCGGGAACATCAAGGTTATAAAGGCAATGCTAAAAATAATGAACTGAATGTAAAAAGATTTAGAATGGAGGGCATATGCAAATGTGTGCAGAGTCTATAGGCATATTGTTCATTTATCACACTTCTTTGTGTAGTGTGTGTCTCATGAGTATTTCACATTCTCATCTGAATATTTTGATTATGTACCAACTTGTTCCTGGTGCGATGTGCTCTTTGTTGAGAAATTTCTAGGAAGCTTCTCATTGTACTATATGAACATATGATCTAACTGAATGAAAATGTGTGCAGTGCATTATCCAGGCATAATCTGGTATGCAATGCATACAAAAAGCATTCATTTTTGATTATCGGCTATGTGTCATTAGCTGCCAAAATATGTAAAACGTACTGCAGCTGAAGAAATATAGATGGAAACTTTTATATGGTGCATGGTATATGCTAGGAATAAATATCAGTTTTAGCTGTGTGTTGAAAGGTAAACCAATTTAACATTTAAAAAAGATAAAGTTTCTTGACTATACATCACTTTTATGCTTAAACAAAGATGATTTTTTTAATATCAAGATGCCACTAATTGTACTTTCAAACAATATATAAGTAGGACATGCATTGTTTATTGTTAGATTGAAAAAGTCTTTATATGGAATACATGTGGGAGAAATGTACTTACTAAACTTTAAATAACTTTTAGAAATTAGGTTTGTTGCTTGCAGTGTTCTGTTTATGTAGTTTTATTTGGTCTTCTACAGTTTTTCTGCATCACAACTTGATTGTTACATTGTATCTTGTTTGTTTTGGTTTCATAGTTAGGACAGATGATTAAGGCTATGACAAATAAGCTGTTTCATGTAGTCAAAGGTTTCATTCCATTAGCCTCCTTTTGCCACCTTTGTGATCCTGAGCAAACCATTTAACCAGGCAGTTCCCCAGCCTGAGTATGAAAAAGGTCCATGATGACCAGTTATCAAATGGAAATAAATCAATAATTAAATACGTAAGTGAAATAATTGCTTTCTAATGTGCATTATCTCTGCAGAGCACAGTAGTTAAAAATCTTATTCCTTAGTTGTCCTGCCCTAATACACACATACCATACTTTTCTCTTTTTCATCAATTTTTACCTTACATGTTTTATTAGAGTTACTATTAAAGAAAGCATCTCAAAGCTAAATAATGTTTCCAGCATAACAGTGGTTTCACCTGTTCCCATGGGCCTTCAATTTGTAAACTCTGTGACACACAGTGGTTGAATAATCTGCATTGCAGTCCATAAGAATACACATTTATACTAATTCACTTGCTTGGGTCAGCCATGCTTACTCTGGTCAACTAAGCCTGAAGACTAGTTTTAACAAAACTCAGCACAATCTTCTCCCCAAATGCCAGTACTCCTACTATGCAACTGCAAGTTAATTTTACTTTTATTAGTACTTATAAACCTAATAATTTGTAGAAGGCACATAGTTTATTCAGTATATAACAGTTTTAATGCTCCACATAAACTGTTCAGATTTATTGATGATATTTTCATTTACTGGATTCAGCCCTTCATGTGTTTACTGTTTTTTTGTTTTCTGTTCATTGACCCTAGTAACATTTAGCTCCTGAAATAAGGTCTATATTATTTCCATTGGTTCAAATCTATTAACAATATCCAGGCTCTTGAGTGGTTGTTTAGCCTTATCTAAATTTCTAAGTTTTCTTTTATCATTGCAAGCTCTTCTCTTCTTAATGCCCTTTAAGCATGTCATTCAAATTCTCTGTACCATTCTCTACTTGATTGTTCTTGGGACAGTCTACTCCCATGCACTTCAATCTCCACACTGTATAACATTTGCTTACAGTTTACTTTATAGTTTACTTATAGTTTTCCTCTTGAGTATCCTAATTTCCTGCTTTATCTGTCCATCTTCTCAATGCAATGTATGTTGTACTATGACATGCTTTTCTACATAAAACATTTTCTTGGGCATGTTAAACATCCTCTATTGTGTAGATGTATTCATTTGTTATTAAAGTGTTGGATTTTCCCTTCAGATACAAACAATTCTGTATCGGTTTCACACCTCACAATCTGAATTACTGGTTTACCTCGTGCTTGTGTCTGCAATAAGCGTATTTTGTTTGTAAATCATATTAATGCAAACTTCTATTAAGGTGTCCTGACTCCTGACTTTCCTCCTTTCAAACTCTCTTACTTTGTCTAATCAAAGCAAATTCAGTCTTTAAACAAATATTAAAAATAGTCTGTTTGGAAATGAAAAGGAACATGACCCTTTAAAACATTGACTCCCAAATATCTTATTGTGATTCAGAAATCTCTCTCTCCATTGGGGACCTGGTTGCTCACAAAAAATGAAGGAAATTCATTGTCACACTGAAGAAACTATTGCTCTAGTATCAGTGGCCACTACTTGAAGTGTTTTTCTCATGTGTTTTGGATTGCATTATGGTCAGATAGTTATCATGATCCAAGTTATATTTGACATGCTCTACACCATTTTGGTTGCTCTGCACTATGAGGCTTCTGGTATTTGTAGTTCTTTTGAAGATCCTTGCTGGTAATAAAAGTTTCAGCAAACATCTCAGTATTATTAGTTGATGTTGCTTTAGTGTGGTTTACTACAGTTACAAAAGTATGCCTACCTGTTTAATTTTTTTACTTTAAAATCACATCAATGGAAAAATCTCAAAGCCAGCACCATCCAAATAAATTACTTTAGGCTCCAAACTCTTGGAATGCCTGCCTTCTAACATCTTCATCTGCTCACATTTCATGATAAGTACAGACATGTTCCCAGTATTCTGGCCATATTACCTCTAATCAATATGCATGACACCTGCTTCGTCTACATTTCAAGTTTCAACTAGTTGAAGCTAAAGCTGGAAGAAAAAAATGTTCAAAGTGTCATCTAGTTGAAATAACTTTTATTTTTATTTATTTAACATTTGTTTACCAGGATAACCCGACTGGATAACTGCTGTCCCTTTTCAGTGGAGTCCTGGGGCAAAAAGCTCCATAAAGTACATATTTTTGGTTGCAAAGTGAAAAAAGATAATAGCAATAGAGAAACATGCTATACATAGATACAAAAATATAATCATGATAGTGAAATGTTGTACATAGTAGATACAATCTGTACAATATAAACAATGAGCATGGTTAGAACACAGTTTTGCAAGGCTTTTACCAAGTAGTAATATGTGCAAATATGTGAGTGAGTATTGGAAGAGAACAATAACAGTAAACACCAGAGGCATAAGGGAATAAAGTCTTACACTGGGATAGGGCTTCAGGGGGGTGCATAGCAGTTCCAGAAACAGTTAGTGTAAAGATATGATTTAAGGAGGTTTTTGAAAGTAGAAGTACAGTTTTGTACTCTGAGGTCAGGAGGCAGAGTGTTCCATGTTTTAGTGACTTCATTAGGGAAAATAGATTTGCTAGAGCTGTTTTTACATGGGATTGTATTGATCAGAGCTTTATTACTGGACCTTAAGTGTCTATTTGAGTTGTAGAAGTTTAGAAAACCAGTCAGAGCAGGGTTTCTCTCAAGATAGTATAGTATTTGGTGGGCTAGGTTGAGCTGGTGGTAGTGTAGTACATTAAGAAATTCGACCCAGTGCAATGAATATAGGGTTTGGCAGTGGTGGGAGCGTGATTTGAGACATACATTTAAATTTATGGTCCTGCAGTTATGTGCTTTAACCAGAAGAGGGGGCGATACTTCCCTCAAAGCAGAGCAGGTTGAAGTAAACTGGATTGCAGATCTGCAGGCAGATAGAGCCAGGGCTTAATAGTGTTTTACCACTGAAGCTTGTTCTTAGAGGGTGTAGACCCTAGAAATAGAATTAATTTGTCCCTCTAGAGGGTGTGTGTTGTATTACATTTTTACTGGTTGAATGTGGTTTTAAATAGGTTTGTTTCATTATGTTTTGTACTTGGATTTGAAAAAGAGTTGGATTACTCAAAAGCGCTTATCCTGGTTATTAAAGATTTTATTCATACTCTGCCATGGTGGATCCTTTGGGTTTCATTGCTGCTATAGTATAGTATTTGTTGGGCTAGGTTGAGCTGGTGGTAGAGTAGTATATTAAGAAATTCGAGCCAGTATAATGACTATATGGTTTGGCAGTGGTTGGAGCGTGATTTGGCATTGGTTGGAAACCTGGAAATTTTATTGTAGCAAGTGGAAAGTGTGTTCAGTTTGGTTTTATTTAGGTTTGTTAGAACTGGGGATGCATAAAGTAATGTGGGTAGGAGATGGGTTCTGGCTATGTCCGTTTTAGACTTGGAGGTAAGGTACCTTTTACAGCAATAGAGAGTCCCTAACTTTTTATGGACTTTGGAGGTAGTTGTAGAGATATGTTTGTTGTATCTTAGTTGTGGGTCAATTGTAAGTCCTAGTAGTTTGGCCTGGGGTTATGAGGGTCTTGTTGGCGGAGAGTATGGAGAAGATGGGGTCATTGGTCTTTGGTTTGGTGGAATATCATTAAGTTGTGTTTTCTTGAGGTTTAATATCAATTGTGTCTTACTTAGCCAGTTTTCCATTTCTGTAAAGGATTCTTGGGCTTTTTGCTGGAGAAGTTGGATGCTAGGACTGGAGCAGATCAGGGTTGTGTCGTCTGCATATTGAACTATGTCAGCTTTAGTGGTTGCTAAGTAGAGTTGGTTTGTAAATATGTTAAAAAGAAGGGGGCCTAGAATAGAGCCTTGTGGTACACCTAGTGTGACAAGAAGTGGGTGGATAGGGAGTTGAGCCATTTGACAGACTGTTGATGGTTGTTTAGGTAACTTTTGAACCACAGTAGGGTGGGTTTCTTGAGGTCAGAGAGGCAGGTTTGGAGCTTGTTGTGAAAAACTGTATCGAATGCTTTGGATAAGTCTAAAAAGGTAGTGGAGAGTAGGTTGCCTTGGTTCCTGAGTGAGTTAATAGTGTTGGTGAAGTTGATTAGGGCAGTGGTAGTACTGTGGGATGGGAGAAATCCATGTTGAGATTTTAAAGTAGATTATTGGAGAGAAGGTGAGTAAGGAGTTGATGATGGACGCACTTTTCTAAGATCTTTGATAGGGGTGAGAGGATCACAATTCAGTAGTTAGAGATGTCAGTAGAGGGGCCACCCTTGTGACGGAGAATTATGAATGAGGTCTTCCACAAGGACGGGGACAGTATTTTCAATAATGGATCTATTCATTAGTAATGAAATGTGGTAAGCTATAGCTTATGATGCGAGTTGAAGGTATTCTGTGGGAAGATTGTCGGTGGTGAGGGTGATTGGTTTGAGTTTAGTTAAATATTTTTGATTATAGATGTTAGGACTGGCGTGAGAGAGAAGGGGGTAGTGTGGTTTTGGGCCTTGGAGACTTGTGGTAGGTTGGTAGTGTTTGTATTTAAAAACAATTTTACATGGAAAATGATCCAAGTTATAGCCAAAAAATGAAAATCAAGCAGCTCCAAACAAGCTTTAAATAAATCCAATTAAACCGATAAAAACAATAAAACCATTCACAAAATAATAAGCTCTTTTGTTCACATCACATACTAATTACTGGACTTTATCAAATAAAAAAACATTTCAGCTTTGCAAGTTTAAATAGATGTAACAAGTTAATCACTTTCAAATCCATTCATGACATTATCACACTCCCCTTCTAAAAACAACATTGTTCTGTTACCCAGTAAGCATAACACCTTATCACATTTTTCCAAAATAAACTGCTTGTATGTATGCATAATTCCTTAAAATATAAAAATTTTAAAACCTGTTATAAAATATCAAACTAATTAAAATCACTTTCTAAAAAAATATATACATTCATCTAGCCAATGCCCTAATTCTTAAACAATAAATAGAGCAATAATCATTTAGCCCCGGTCAGCTATAAGCATTAATTCCAAGCTGCTACAACAGCTCCTTTTTCACAAAATAAAGATTCCAAGGGCCACCACTTGGGACAGCATTTACTTTATCTATGGCCATATATTTAAAATTGTGGTCAGGGAAATTAATTATATGTTTAACCAAGGCGTCAGTCTTCATTTCTTTCTTAATACTATACTCATATTCAGATATCCTACACCTTAGCCTCCTCTCAGTTTTGCCCACATAAAAACATGGGCATCCCTGGCAGAGGGCTAGGCATACAATCCCTTTTGAATTCCAATCAAATATATACCTTAAGCTATACTTAATTTCCTTTATAGTAAAGCAGTTCCTGATACTAACTTTATTACAATAAGGGCACCTACCATATTTTGTCATATGCATATTGTACTTTCTTTCCATTGAATTCAAGTTTACCAAAATGCTCTTGAACATTCCTACCCTGTCATCCATCAGAATAGTCCAATTCTTATTTAATATCCATTTAATCAATTTATGGTCATTGCTAAATGTAGTGATAAAATACAGGCAGTAATTGGTAGCATCTGCTGCTCATTCATTCATGTTCATTAATGAGCCTTAGTTATTCCCATCTACCCCAGTAGCTCCACCTAGTATGGGGTAAAAAAAACATTTATTCTTTTATTAGTAATCCCCATTATAAGTTCCTGTAATAAATTTATTTGGTACACCCTTCTCTCAAACAAATTCTCACATTCCTGCTTAAAATCATCATCTAAAGAAATCATGCTGGCTGCCCTAACCAACTGGTCTTTTGCAAAAGACTGAGCAGCATAGATAGAATATAAAAACTGAAAGTTTGACAACTATCCAAATAAAAATTCTTCAACTGCCTTCTTAAATTAGAAAAAAATGCCTACTGTTAAGTGTTTGCAAAAATGACATTGTGATTTGTTGAAAAAAAACATGATATTCTCATGGTCATTTAGTCAATGATAAATGTGAAGCCTTGAAAGCAAACTGAGTCACATGAAATGGTGATGGCACTTACTGCTTTCACTCAAAATATGCCACAATGGCAGATATTTTCAGTGATGCAATGAATACAATCCTGAGCTCAATTAATACAATCCTGAACTATAGGACTATATATATATATATATATATATATATATATATACAGAACATGCCAGGGACTACAGAATACGAGATGCTTGGCCAGTAACTCATCTCTGTAAATTAATTAAGCAAGGTAGAAAAATGGAGATATGAAGATAACTGCAAATGGGTAATATCTGGGGTCATTTCAAGATGTTAAGGAGGAGCAGGTACATTTGTGTCTCATTAGTAGGCAATAAGTATTTGCTTCTGACTGGAGAGTTATTGAACATAAACATGAAATTATATGTTTCTATATGTAGAAATTATCAATGAAGATATAATTTGTGTAACTAAGAAAACTCTTATGAACTTGATTGTCTTGAAGAAATTTCTGCTTTGCACTCCACCAATTTGTAATGTCTATTTTTGCTTTATTTGTATACTTTGCATTTCTTTACACATACATTCTGTATGTTTTATGTACTTTTGATTTCTTTTGTATGCATTAACCTGCATTTGTATTTTTCTGGAGATTTTCTCCCCAGGACTCCATTGAAAATGGGCTCCTCATGGCCCAATGGACTATCCTGGCAAACAAACTGCAAATAAATAAATGAGCTGGGAGACAAACTAGATGTATAACTATGCTGCAATAATCTGTAAGAATGTGTTTCCTAACATCATCTGTACTATATTTTGCTCGTATATTAGTTGCATACACAAACTGTGCCATAAATAAGTGATAGGGATAATAAGTATTACAATTTAATTTAATAAGCATAGTACTGGGATACACATGCATTATAACACTACTCTTTTTTGTAATATTTTGCAGCAGTTATAATATTATCCTGAACAAGGATTTAAAGCAAAATTTGCACTAATGTCCTTTTATAAGCATAAAGTGAATTCAGATTTTCAATCTGGATTGTACTATGAGTTAAGCCATATCTATTTGGTTAACGTCATCTATAGTGCCATATATATATGAATGATGTATTACAGCACATAGCATTTTGTTGAGAGCAAAACACATTGCATGAATTATATAAACCAAGTACAGCATCCCTACGTGGTTGGATTATCAGCGCTGTGCTAATTTTAGATGAGAAATGCATGATTCAAAACATAACTGATAACTACTCAACTAAAACAAAAATGGGATAATCAGCAGGTACGAATCTCACCAAATGATTAAACATTTTATTTGTATGAAGTCCTACACATTATTTCGACAAAAGTGCTAACTGAATGCTTAAACTTGTGGTGCGATTGAGACTGTAACCTGCTGACTACTAATTTTTATTTTAGATGAGAAGAACTCTTTTTACACACTTCAACAGTATGGAGCACAGAAGCCTTTCTACCTGATATGTAATACTCATTCAGTGCGGGGTGCACCCAGGTGCAGCATGTCAGTGTCATGGAATCATACACATTTCATAGTGATGTGTGGTTTTACCTGCAGCTATGAATTGCACTTATAATTTGTATTGGCTGAGGAGGCTACAGTAGTCACCCTGTGCTAGGAGTGTGTCTGGTTGGCATTGCTGAATAGGTTATAGGTGTGTGGGCTGCTTCTAATAAACTTCACCTGAGCTATTATAACTAACATTATCATTTGTGGGGGGGGGGGTGGTAATGCAGAAAGTATTGTGGATCTTTAAAGGCATTAAATGCATCCCAGAGCAAAGGGCCACCCAAATGTCTCATTCTTGTAAATATCATGATATTCAGGAACTTGTGTGTATTTTTTGTGGAATAGCTTATGCAAAATGGTATAGAACAGGTCATTTTTGGATGCTCAATGGAATTAAGAAAATTAAAATGTAAGACTTTTTTTCAAAGAAAATATATATTTTATAAATATATATATATATATATATATATATCCACAATCCCTTTTTTCCCATTTTTGCACATGGGGTTGGGGTGCCACTTCAACAGTGACAAGCGTCTAGGGCCAAGGTTTATACCAGTGAGTGACAGCTCCTCATGGCAGTTTCCCCACACCACACTCATATGCACACTCACACCTATGGCCAATTTAGTGTGTCCAATCCCCACCTACTGCATATGTTTGTAATTTTTGAGGAAACTGCAACACCTGGAGGAAACTCACATACACAGGGAGGACATGCAGTCTCCACACAGAAGGCACCGCTGCCAAGAATCAAACCAGGGAACCTCTTCCTATGAGGTGACAACACTACCTGTAGTGCCACTGTACCACCCAAATATATATATATATATATATCAGAATAAGACAACATATTATGAAGAGAATACATTTATCTGCATATGAAAAAGTAATTTGTGAAAACGAAGTTGATGTCGGAATCACAGCCTTCATAGAAACAAATGTCTAGAATGCAGTGTTAGAGCAGTGGAAAGGAAAGCTGTAAAGACATTTGACACTGCAGAACCAATATCGGAAAGTTGTATTTGTCAGTGCAGGAATCAAGATAGGCACAGTAAATGGCCAAGAGGTCTGAATTTGCTTCATTTACTGGGTTTAAAGATTGTAAAGGTTGTCTCAAGCAAACACAAAAGTTATGAAATATAACAGTTTTCTAATATAGAAAGATTTTAATTATATTCAGTAAGGTATGTTATTAAACTATGTGTTTTCAGTTTTTCTGAAGCTAGTGAAGTTGTTGAAGACAGATAAAAAATACTACATTGACAATGTGCTGGATTTTTGTCAGTTTATATATAAATATGACCTTCCTCTAAAGTACACATTTGCATTTTTTGTACTAAGAAAACAGTATATTTTTAACAGATGTTATAACAAGCTTATTAGGCAGGCTTTTTAAAATAAACATAATATTGTAGGTCAGTGTGTATCCATGTATGCTATATTCTTAATAATCTACTTCTAGTGCAGTGATAGTTTGCAGTTGTATCATGAAACCCAGCTATACTCCTTACCCTGAAAGGCTGCCCCTGTTCAGGTTTCACACTACAAGATGCTGTGTAACTAAAACTCTGGACTGCATTGACTGAGGAGTACAAGCATCTGATTGATAAGTCGCCATACTACATAGCATGAACTAAGGTGGATGAGGATGAAAAGCAAATGGCACCAAATGGAAGTAGTAGGATGAACATAACGGAGACAAAAAAAGAGGAAAAAAGTATCAATTTTTCATGTATTTGAGGAGGTAAATTTGCAAACAATGAGAGTCCTGTTTATTGTTTACATTTATTCCCCGAGTCCCTGCAATGTAATAGATGGTGTTTTACCATTGCCAGTGTACTCTCAAATGCTGGGCAAGTATTAACATCCCACAAAGCAAAAACACAGCCACACACACACACATGCCTGCACAAGCGTACACATACACACACACAGCAAACGCATGTGCATGCCTGCACACATACATTCATACAAGTGCATACCTACATTTCTATGCATGCATGTATGCATAGACATATTCATGCTTACCATCTTTTTGATGTCTCAGATCTGACTTCTATATGCACATCATTACTTGTTTCTATTTCATTTAACAATAGAAGTTTTTAATATTCACAATAAATATATTTATATCATTTCACAATAAATATATTTATATTAAGTACATCTTCCCCAATGACAGTAGAATATCTGTCTTGTTTTACTGCCACTTTTCTTATGTATGTTTTAAACAAAAATACCAAGGTCACCTAGTTTATTTGCTTTCCAATATATTTCTGTCAAGGTGATTATTGCTTACTGATACAATGGCTTGTCCTACTTCACTAAATCTGAAGTCCCTACACACCCATTTGATTCCCTTATGCCCTAGTTTTTAGCTCATACATTTCCCCTCGCAAATAAACTGTTCACATGACAGGTTTTTAATTCTCATTTTATTAGGTTCCAGGTGCATGTGGATAGCAAGGTAAGCCCCTCTGAGCTTCATGTGACACACATCTCATAGATGGCATTTAAAAATAGGTTGTCAAGTGCTGTCAAAATCATCTCCTTCTGCCCTGTATTCTACTTTTATTACGTTTCTTGCCAAGTACAAAAGCGGTAGATATTAGTGTGAGTTTCCACAACGAGCATTTTTTAAGTAATTAAGCTGCTTCAATAACCATTCACTTTTGCTGTACCTTTAACTAAAATGCAGAGCGTTATCTGCTGTAGCAGAGCTTCGTCTGCTAAGAAGGAAGCTAAACCCGATACAGAGTGTGCACTTATTGCCGCTTGCAGAGGTTGTTCAGCCAGGTCTTATAACATTCCTTAATCTTTCCTGATGCCCTTATCAGCTGTCAAAAGTTTAAAGATGCACACTTTCCACATTAAACTGATATGACCTGAATTACTGATTGAATTTCGATCACAATTTATACTGCTTGACTTGTATCTATCATTTTGGGGTATTTAATTTTTGCTGTTATGCATCTAGAAGGAGATAACTAATTATTCTGTTTGTGTTTTGGTTGTTCTGCTTATTCTGTATTTAACCTTACTACAGTCATGATTTGAGCTTGTTTTCTTCCTATAGGTTTCCTATGCAAAAAGACATTTTTTTCTAAATGCCTAGTTTATCTGTTCTTTATTCTCATCACAGTTTTCTTTCAGACCAACTATATCCTTTAGGTTGCTGTAATCAATTACTTTCTACTCTATATTCATCTATTTAGCCGTACGTGTGTGTGTGTGCGCGCATATATATGCATATACACAGAGAATGTTGTTGTTGTGTCTTTCGGCTTTTCCATATACACAGACAGTACATACTATATATGCATCAGTTTTATGCTTTTCGATTAAAACATTGTATTACTGATCTTCTAAAGACCTCGCAGTTTGTAAGTTTTCTACCTATTATGGGTTTATTTAAGAAAACTGTTTCCTTACTATACCTTACTTATTCTGTCAGGGGTTTAAAGACAACTTTTTTTTTTTTTTTTACTGAATACATTTTTATTGTCTTTTCTTAGTGTGTTTTCTTTTTTCCTGAGGTCTACAGGCAGGCTATTCTGAATGAACTGGTAAAAGAACCATTTTAATTATGTTCCTTTTACAGTTCTGTTTATTTTTCCAGCTTCAGTGAATAAGAAGTCACCCTTGATGAGGCAAGTCTCTCTTTTTTGGGTGGATGGTCTGAGACATATACCAAGTCACATAGAAAAAGAAGTATAAACTATAGTAATTAATATCTGCATGTCGGTTAATAAGCATTTGATTATTGTACGCTGGTGGGATATGGTTAACAGCTAATAGTCTTCAGAGCAAGAGTTCAATACGCATTAATGGTTAATAAAAATCAAAGGGTACATAAGAGTACGTTAATTGAATACTTTTATCAAGCTTTAGTCTATGAAGCATAAAAATCAGTCACCTGAACTGAACGGATTCTTTTCTTGTTCATTATGTGAGCATATAGTATGTCCTTGGTCACACTACCCCAAATATAGATAAAACTACATTACATTTGATTGGTGGATGAAGGAAACACTGTTTTTGTTAGTTTAATGTTCATTTAAGTAAACTGAGCATTCATTCTCTCTTCCATCCCTCTGTACCCTTTGTCTGCTATAGAATGTCATCTTAATGTCTCAATAGATTTCCTCTCCGCCATCCATTCTAGTAGCCCATTGTATGGGTTTAGAACCCTCACCATAAAGAAAACCTTTAACAGATCTGTTATCTTGCTCTGTTGTACCTTCACATCTCTCTGACAGGGCTTTGTGCATGTCTGTTGTTGCTTGCATGAATTTACTCAAAAGCAGCTACTTTGAGGGAGATATGAACCACGTGTGTTAAAACTGCATTTATGATATAATTATTACCATGGAATTATTGGCCAGGCTACATTGAATATTCATGGTAGGCAATAGGCAATATGACAATTAAGAAACTGTTGTAAACGCACAGTGGTGACAAAATAATTTTTTTTTTTTTTTGCATTTGGAGATGAAGTTTGTTTCAGGTGTAGTGAAATTCCCTGGTTTAACTACTACAGCATATAAAAGCAACCAAATTTAAGCAGTAAAGAGATTAAACTTCTGAAACAGTGCTTGAGTTCCTGAGTATATTGGAAAAATAACTGCATCAGAATATACTAGAAGCAGAAATAAGCTTGGTAGGGCTACATATAAATTCAAATGAGATGAAAGATCTACCTTATTCATATTATACAGAATCAGGTACAGTCACTCATTGGGGTCTGCCCTAATATGACACACTATCCCCCTTCCCCCGCACACTACAGAGCCTTATTTGTCTAGGTTAGCTCAGCAGATAAGACTACTTTAATGTTTTTTCCCAGATGTGTTGAAGGTTCCATTAGTTTTTTGTTCCTTCAAAGCTTCATATATTGTATCAATCAATGCCACTTCAAAATTCAGTTGTAAACCCTGTAGCTGCACCGAGAATATTTATGTAAGGCTGTAGTTGTCACAAACACTTGCACAAGTGAAGTATACAGCATTGCACATCCTCCAAAATGCATTCTCAGTCCTCCGGTATTTCAGAGATTGATTTTTCCTCTTGAATTTAATGCTACAGAAGTCCAACAATTGTATGTTTCTCACCTGTGTGAAAGTGCAAATCTAGAGAATATATATTTCGATCACAGAAAGAGGAATCTCCCTGTCTCGGTTATGCAGCACCCTTAAAGAAGATTAGATGACTAACTGTGGCACTAGGGATCCTAGCATGGCAGAATTTAAGACTTTATCTTGCACAGAAAACTAACATTTAGCTTTCTATTCATTTAAATAGAAGTATAATTTGAGTAAATAGTCAGAGAGCACATTTTAAAGATCAGGAGCAACATTGTTCTTTCCTTCATGTATGTTAATCACATTTTTAATGAAAGCACCCCCATGCACAAGTCAGCTAACTTAGCTGTCTGACTCATTGCATTAAAGTGGGTTAAAGTCCTCTTCCTTTGATCCTATCTGTTTTGCTAAACATTTCTTAAATTTCTCTCAAAATAGTTTTGGGAGAACAGGCAATCCAGTTTAATGAAAAACTGTTAACTGAAACATCTTTAGCCAAACAAATATAAGATTTTAACTAATTAGTTATAATCTTCAGGAACAGTGACACCTACAAATTATTTAATTTACCTTGACTTATTTTTCTCCTCCTAACACCTGCCTGCTTGTTATCCCTACCCCTCTCCATAATACTGTAAATTCTGGGAATGTACACAGACACACACACACACACACACACACACATATATATATATATATATATATATATATACACACACACACACACACATACAACTAATGATAGTTATTACATAGCAGTTTTCTACCATATCCTACTCTGCTACATTATTTTACCTCCCACTATCCACTACATCTTGTAAGTGTACTTACTTTACCAACTATTCTATATTAGTTTCTACTATCCTGCATTATTTTGTAATGAATAACTGGTGCTTTACTGCTTCTTTGATTATTGTAACTTTTAAAGTTGCGGACCCTAAACCCGGTCCTTAGTGATCAGTGTTCCACCCTGGTTAACAAATGGAAATAAAATAAAAAGACTCTGTTATTCCAGGGTTAAGCACAGTCTTACATATGGGACATAGGAGGCTGAAGTCTGATGAAGTCTTTTGTGATGAAAGTGTAAACTCTGCTGTGATTTTTATTATGGTATGTTAAAGGCAATTTTACTGTTTTTAGTAACTTGCTGTTTAGTTAATGGGTTTTTTAGTGTTTGGTCAAATCGTTTCTATACTGTAGTTTTTGGAAGCAATAATTTCATTAGACCTTCTCCAATGAAATTATTTTGATGCATGAGATTTTTAATGGTTATCACTATTTGTTTTGCCGATGAAAGTTTCTTTGAGTCCCATACTTGCAGGGGATTAGCATGAAGTCTAGTTACATTGCCGAGAGATACATTGCTATGTATAAGAATTCTGTTGGGGTAACCCGTATCTCTGAGGTTGAGCAACCTTGGAGTTGACATATATGACATTGTGAGGGTAGGGGTTAAGGGTAAAGAGAAGACTGCCTCCCCCTCCAAAAACGCTTATTTTTATTATTTGTTGTAAAAGTTGATCTCATTCATCAGCTTTTTCATTCTGTTCTTCCTGGGCAATGTTATTTAGCTCTCAATAAACTGCCATATATCCTTTAACAACTGTCCAAAATTTGTAGTAGGTAAATGAGCTATACAAATGTAAATATGAAATTTTCCCAAACCTTTCTTAATGCAGTTTTTTTTTTTTAATTTGGGTAACTTTTTTTTATAAGTCACCTTTACAGTTTCATCAATCAGTATAATACAGTTATGTGAGATATATTTCAGATGTGTACATACCAGATATGCATTTTCTTCAGTAGCCAGCAAAGTGGGTCAGTAGTACTGTTGGTAGATGGCATCCCACTTGCTGCCCTGTCATTTTGCTTACAGTCTTGTGTACATTGCAAGAGAACATGAACATGCATGCACAATTAAACAGCAATGCTGTGTGGAGTGTGAACAGTGAGTTTGAAGAACAGGTAACTTATATTAGAAGGACACACATTATATGGATAAATATTAAAAAAAAATAAATAAAAGATTCCTACATGAACTGGTATGCATTCAATAAAAACTTAACTGCAGATATAAGCAAATGTTCGAATACCACAGCTATAATTGTGAGACCTACCATGTATAGATCAATCAAGTGGCAAGGTATACAGACATCAGCTGTCTTCCATGCCATGGAACAATTGGATATATTAATGAGAAAAGGGTGAATAACCGGATATGCAGTCAGAGCAAAGCAAAAATGGCACAGTGCTGGTGAGGTTCAAGGAAGATAACGACCGTGCACAGGCCGAGCGGTACTGATATAAATAATGGCAGCAATTTTAAAATTATAGACTTATTTGGGGAAATAAATGAGCCCCAGTAACACTGTCATAGGCAGGAAGCTTCCAGAGCAACACATTATAAGCAGAGTAACGGAAGACCGTGCCGACACTGAATATCAAAGGCATCCCATGTTCACACATTCAACACGGTAGAACATATCACATTCTATAATTCGTGTTATAGAAATAAAGGCTTAAGTTTATCCATTCCCAGACATACAGTAATCCCCTTTAACTACCAAATTCATAACATAATATGGTTCACAAGTAGTCAACTCATCTAACCTATTTTTAAATTCATGATTCTTAAGTTTTAATAAAAAGGGTGTGCAATTTTATTTCACACTCACTTATATAATCTTACTGATGTGTACTAACTTTCATTTTTCCCCTAAACCAGTCTTTAAATCCTGATTAGCTTAGTGTTCTTGTCAGAAAGTATGTAATTGAACAAATGTGACGCTAGCAAAGTGCTGCTGAGTGAAAAATTATAGAGCATGCACATGCTCATTGTCTGAAACTGTCCGAGCTGTCAGCACCTGAGATTTTTCACAATGACAAAGAAAATGTTAAAACTGCTAAATTGAGTTTTCATTCTTCCATTACTCTTCTGTTTCTGCATGAATTCTGTAATTTGGTGGTTCACAGTGGCAGAATGTAAGAATTCCAGTCTCAAACAAATCAAGCCTATCTTGTAATAACAATCAGAAGTTTAAGAACAAATTATCTGAAAGGAAATCCAACAAAAAAGCCAAACAAATAACTATCATGATTTCATGATACACCAGGATGGAAATTAAGTATTCATGGAATAGATAAGCAAGTCTGATATAAATACTCAGATACTGGGATCATTAAAATTTACACTTTGCTGTGTTGAAAGTTATGTTCCCTGTTTTATACCACCAAAAGTCACAATACTATTTTGTTGAACATATGAATGTAGAAGTGAGGGGAGAAGACAATTTAACAGGTGGGATTAGAAATCTAATACTTTATCTGGTTCTTTTCTCTTTTTCTCTACCTACTACAGTCAGGAATATCAAGTATTGTATTAGTTTGTAAGTATGGATAATGAGCCCAGAAAAAAAAAAAAAAAATATATATATATATATATATATATATATATATATTCTCATGTTAGCTAATTCTTCACTGCTGTTTAGGCAATCGGATGTATATGACTTTTTCCAGAGCTTGTCAGAAATGCTTTTAACTTTTTTTTTTTTTTTAACATAAAATGTCACTGTACTGGGTATTTACTACCTTAAATGTAATTCTAGCATGAAAAGTGTTGACCCAAAACAACATGTAGATTTCAATAGTTATTATTTTATAAAAATTAATGGTTGCTGCAGATTTTGTTAAAATTTTCCAAAGAAGGCGGTATATCTCTTAGTTTCCTTGTTTATTAATTCTGGACAAAGCCAAAAAATAATTTAAGGACAAAGGTTGGAAGTCAGCGACAAATTTTAAATATTACTGTAATTCACTTAGAAAGTTAATAGAGTAACAGGGTTTGCATCAGTATGCATTTTCTGGACAATTAGAAGATTAAAATTTTATTCTCTGGCATTATTGACTGCATGGAACCTCCAGTGATTTACCAGAAAAATCACTACTTTTATGTGGGACAGGGCAAAATTTGGAGATACAACTGGAAAAGTTCTGCAAAATGAGGGGACAAGTGAGTGCTGCGGAAGGCAGTTTAGTACCATGTCAGTTATATTCATTCCCATTTGCGACATTTCTGTCTTCAAGATAACAGCTACAGATTTTGCTGAAATGATTTTCTGTAGCTCCTCCATGCTTTTTCTAAATGTACCAATTGCTCCTGAGTTTCATCTGGTCGAAGCTTCAGCATGCATGGAGTAAAACTGTGTGCAGCACAACCCCTCGCCCTACTTAAATGTACCCACTCCATGATCATGCAACCACACACCACAGAGAAATAAACACATTGTATAACTGGGAAAAGCCAAAAGACAACATCACTGTTGTCATGCTAATAGAAACAATGATTTTCAATACCAGATATCAATCAGCAAGTTAGAAGTCAACAAATCAACAAGCTGAAAACTCATCTGATTAAGACAACTCATCAGTAGTGTGATGGCTTCTGCTATTTTGCTGGAAAGTCCAAAACTGACAAAAAGAAAACCTTGTTATGCACCTGTTTGATGTCAGAGATCCATAATAATTTTGTAGTACAGGCACCAAGACCTCAATTCTGCTCTGAAATAGGGAAGAAGAAAAATCATACAAATGTCCCTAGCCCAAGGCCTGATCTGAGCAGCACTAAGGGCTGCATAACAAAGCATCCCAAATTACAATTAATATTGAGTTTCATGTTAGGGACTAACTGGGAACAACGCTAACTAGCAAAGAACAGCAGCAGAAGTTAGAAGAGCTTTAAAATCTATTATATACTCCCTTCTGCTACATTTATAAACATAAGCTGAATGAAATGTTTTACAGCTTTTAAAGCTTTTTATTCTTCAGAGAGAGAGTTTCTGCCTGCTGTCTATTTGGCAGCACTCAGTGTTTAATTGGCTTTCAAAAGATTTGTAAACCAGTAAAACACACTGTGCTTTTCCTTTCTTTAACTGGTAGTATATAGTGAACAATAAAGCTCCATGCAGGGAAAAGAATTATGATTGGGTCTCTCCAATCATAACCCTCATTATGTGTTCTCAGCTGGGATGCTAGGACACACCTCATAAGGCTGTGACCTGGTGGTGAACTTTTTAGCAGTCATGTTTCCAGTACATAATAACTGGATTATGATTAGAGAGTGGATCATGTTATGCACATGTCTTTGCTGTTATGCTCTAGCCTCATGCTACATTATGCATGAGCAGTACTGGAAAATGGAAAAAGCTTTAAAACCTGTAGAGCTCTTTTTGCTGCTAAATATGCACACACACATATATAAAAGTCAAAGTTTAATTTTTTTAACAGTGTTAAAGGTATTAGTCCATCAGAAGTATATTTATATTTTGATATTCGTTTGACAGCGCTAAGAGTTCATGTCTTTCAAAGGTGTTTGTTTATAACACAGCAATATCAGAAAATGTCAGTTTACCATCCTCTATACATTGTCTTTTTTCTTAAGTACTACTTAGTAAAAATATTTGTCATTTATTCCCTTCCCAAGTCATCACACTGCATAGATGAGTGGGTGAACCTAAAGTTAATGTAATACAAAAAGTATCTATTTAATATTTCTTCTTCATGTATTTAAGAGCCACAGTAATGTCTGCATCAATTTTCAAATCACTTAGAAAATATTAAAGCCCTGTGATTGTTGGATGTGGAGTATAAGGGTTTGGGATTTAATACAGTAGCATCTGTTCATAGGTTCATAAGTTCATAGGCAAGTACTAGGCTAGCTGCTTTTGTGGGCCATTTTAAGCCTAGACAATTGCCTTTTTTGTACTCAAAATAACCTATCCTGTTTGGTTATAGATTGGCTGTACCCATTCATTGGTCAATAGTTATGTATTACCCCTAATTAGAATAACTGGGATCATACCGTAGATAATTTGAAGTGACCCATGCATGAGATAAAACATTTAAAAACTGCCTCTATACATCAGTATCACGAGAGGCAGACCTGGGGTAAATTTTATGTTTGCCATCCATAGATCTAAGTAGCACTTGAATATGGACAGGGATGAAATTTGTTTTATGTGGCTGGGGAGTCTGTTCCACAGCAGCGGTATCCATGGTAGCTATACCTGTCCCTCCAAACTGTTCTGTTTCTGTTGCAGAAGAGGTTTAGATCCACATATTTCTGATTCCATTTGACTTGCTGATGGACAGTAAATCCATCAGTAATGTGTTGGAGTGTACCTTGTATGCAGGTCACAGCTCACCTGTAAGCAGTCTGTATGATACATATTATAGTGACAAGGTTTTGAGTCAATCCATACAGGACATGTTGTTTAGGCCTTGTATCCTTTTAGTAAGGTATCTCTGTGGGTTTTTAGTTGTTGCGTATGTCTGGGCAGATGCATATCAAAGGGGACATTATATTCAGTCCACAAGGCATACAGCAAGAAGGATGCTGCCCTACTGTAAAACCCAGCAAACCTGCTCTGAGCTGCCCACCAACTAAAAGCCCTGCTAAGGTTATTAAACATCTAAACTTGTCTGTGTATTTCAAATCTGCTGACCTGGGTCTATACACTATTCCCTAGCCCCAATTATAGTACCATCCCCTAAAACCACACATCCCATTTTTTATCTATAAAATAAGAAACGAACAGAGATTTCCCAAAATGAAAACAAAACAGTGTATGAAAAAGGGTAAAAAGCATACCCCTGACTTACAATTTATATAGTGCAAGTTACTCATTCAAAGCTTATACTGTAAAACCTAAGCATAAGCATGCTTACTTGCAAGTTTCTTGTGTGTGGTTTAGCCCTGCTCCACTCGGGCTCACTCCACACTCCTCCCTGCCCCCAATTCCCACCCACCCCCAGTGTCTCCAGCTTTATAGCCACTATACCACTCCCCCTCCAGCTGAACCAATCAATAATCATCTACCCAGCCTAACTCATCCTACTACCACCCCTCCTTTTTCCTAACCAGACCAATCAGTACTCTACTGTGTACACTACTCCAGTCCCTCCCCCAGTAGTAAATATCCAACCTCAAGATCCTGAGGGTCCTAGGTCTATATTACCAATATAGCCTCCAACCATGTCACCACACAAATTAATGTCATTTCTCTCTCTGCTATCCCTCATGCTATTTCTATATTTCCTCACCATTTATGAAAATCAGTCTTGCCTAGGATTTCACCACCCAAACTCTCAAACTAGCACAGCTGTATCAAATAATACTGGCCACCCACTAGTTACAACTATTTCCAACTCCTTAACCACAAAACACTATCATACAATTAGACCCAGATACATCAGCTCAAAATCTAAATACTGTCAAAAACATATAAACAAAATCTTGAAAGTTACAGTAATTATACACAAGAACCTGTCAATGGATGGAGATGTTCATTGAAACACCGGCCCTGCCACTCTAGATAAAGCAACATCCATTACTACTGCCCCAGATTAATCACTATATATTAATAAGGCCCCCAACTCCTTCCTGATCTGCCAACTAAATATACAAAGCATAAATAAAGTACACAATATGCATGCCCTCCTACAAGTCCATTCCCCTGATATTATGTGCCTAACTGAAACCTGGCTGAAACCAACAACCTCAGATAATGAAATCCTACCACCTGGGTATAATATACTTAGACTCGATCACTCTTCTAGGAAGTGGGGGAGGTAGCTGTACTCTTTAAATCTGCACTCAATTTTACCTTACACCCCAGTCAACCACCCCAGGTCAGTAAGGCAGAAATAATTGCTACCAAGCTCCAAACTAACAAAAACAAAAGCATAAATATAGTCTGTGTGTACATTCCCCCAGGGAATAATGCCAGTTCCATAGAAAACATCATCCAGTGGTTAGCTAGTAACTATCCACAAGAAACCATTGTACTAGGAGACTTTAACATTGACTGGAACACTTGTCCTCTCAATCTCCTACCACCCATGTAAATCTGTATGGATTCACACAGGTTATATCCACCCCAACCAGGATAGGAAAACTTAACCAAAAAGATAGTATACTGGATTGGTTACTAATCAATAGCCATCCCCAAATGTATTCTGTGGGGGGTCATCCCTGAGGACCTCAGCAACCACTTTCTTACTTTTGTCTGCAAGCACAAATCCAATTACTCTCAGCAGCCCATCTACAGAACAATACGAAATAGTAAAAGCTTCAATCCTAGTAAGTTTCATGATGAACTTAAGGCATGCAACTGGGCTGCCCTAAAGCACCTGCCCCTTGATGAAGCTGCCTCCCACTTTATAAATTCCTCACCATCCTTGATGCTCATGCTCCTGCTCCTTCCACGAGGGTAAAAACAAAAGCTGCCCTGTGGCATGGGCAACATGGTGTGCTACAAAAGACCCCATAAACCAAACCAAATTTAGACAACTAAGAAATGGGACAAAACAATCTATTCTATTAAATAAAAACTACTACCTCCATCTCCAACAAGAGAACCAAAATAACCCCCAAAAATTCTGGGCAAGGATAAATAAATTACTGCACCCAGGTATAAACACCACTCCACCTCCCTCAGCCTCTACTGATAAACTACCAGTGGATGTTGTTAACACCTTTAATAATTTCTTCAGTGAAACCATCCAAGCCCTTGCTAGACAAATACCCCTTAACTCTTCAAACCTACTGGATAGCACTCCCAGCTCCCAGGCCTCCTTTAGCTTCCAACCAGTCTCTACATCTTTCATTTGTTCACTACTCAAAAAATTAAAACCTACTACCCTAGCTGCAGACCTTCGCCCAGCAGAGTATTTGCAAAAAGCTGCAGATACCATAGCGTATCCCATTTCCATTCTAATTAATCGGTCCATATCAGAAGCCTCAGTCCCCTCTATATGGAAAATATCTCATGTCATACCCCTCCGTGAAGGTGGTAACTCTACTGAGTTATCCAATTATAGTCCCATAGCCATCTTATCACCTCTGGCAAAAAGAATGGAAAAATGCATCCATAAACAGCTCCTGTACTTTCTAATGCAAAACAACTTTCTGGCTAACTCCCAGCATGGCTTCAGGCCATATCATACCACCACAGCTCTCCTCACTTTCTCTAATGCTATAAACTATAACAGGAACAACAACAAGTTATCCTCAGCCCTCTTCTTAGACCTGTCCAAGGCTTTTGACATGGTCAGTCACCATCTTCTCATCAGCACCCTGGCAACAATGTCCCTTGGCAATCACTCTCTCCGATGGTTTGAATCCTACCTGAAGAATAGCCTACAATCTGCCTTATGGCAGAACAAACTCTCAAACCTCCTACCCAAAACTCTAGGTGTCCCACAGGGGTCCATCTTGGGACCATTTCTGTTTTCCATTTTTATCAGTGACCTCCACGATGTCATCCCTGATGCCATCTGCATTCAATACAAAGATGACTCAATGTTGATCTGCACTGGCATCTCACAAACAGAGCTGCTATCAATAACTCAGAGCAATTTCAACCTAGTAGAGAACTGGCTTGCCGCTTGCTGGCTTATTCTAAATCCTAATAAAACAAAACTCCTACTTTTCACCTCCACGCATAGATCCTGGGCATTATCTCTCTCCATTAAGGCCAATAACAGTACCATAATCACTCCAGATGCCCATACAAAACTGCTAGCAGTCATTATAGACAACTATCTTAAGTTTTATGTGCACATCAACAAAACAATTAAAACCATTAACAGAAAACTGGGCTCACTATATAGGATAAAACATTCCTTACCCCGTATTACCCCAATTTGATTGTATCTGCTTTATTTTCTGAAAAAAAAAAAAAAAAAAAACATTACATTTACTTGTTTTCCCACCTTTCTAAGCTAGTATAGTCCAGTTTTCGGGTTAGTGCTGAATTCAGGACTGTGTTACAAGTTTGTATTTGCCCATACCTTACTTGGATAGAAGGAAGTTTCTCTGTTCTCTGTGAGAGAGGGAGCTTTGAGCAGCCTATCTGTCCCTAGAGGAGTGGTTTCAGCCCAGAAATTAGTAGTTTATTGGCCATTTTGGGCTAATTTCTCTCTCTTTTTCATTTCTCTGCTATAAAACCCACATTTGCGCGGTTTTGCAGGGCAGGCAGCGCCGGTTAGATAGGGTATAACTATTAAAAACTGAGGAGAAACAGAAACAAACCAAAAGAAAAAGGACTGCTGGATACACTCTAACTACTCTAAAAGTTTATTGTAAAGTGCTTTTTGTCTGAGGAAGTCTGGGTATTGTCCCAGGCAAAAAGCGCTTTACGATAAACTTTTAGAGTAGTTCGAGTATATCCAGCAGTCTTTTTTCTTTTGGTTTCTTTAGGGTATAACTATTCCCGGCTCCACAAAGTCTACTCTTAAATTTTTCCCTTGGAACTGGACAAACTTTCAACTTAAGCACTCAAACTATTCACTTCTTATCCCGGCACTTGCTGAAAACTCATAGCAAGCACTAATAGACTTTAGCACTAGACCCCCCCCCCTATACTGTAGAGAAGGACAAGGCTCTCTATTCGACCTTACCAGCCAATCAGTAAAACAGTTTACTGTACCTATCAAGGCATGTCCAAAGGGCAGTTTCAGGTGTACTCTCCAGCCCAACTGGTGAATCTGGTCATTTTGAGGCAATGTTACAATTGCCTTATGTACACAGACAACCCTCTCCTCCTCCCACCAAATACTAATGCATGCGAGAGATGCAATTATACAGCCAAACTGGAGGCTAAGCTCTCTCAACCCAAGACAGGACCAGCCAGTCAAGAGGAGACTTGCATCACACCACCAGTCTCACATAGACCTAGAAACCAGCACTGTCAAAAAACACACATAAATACATGAAAACATACTCGGAGGCAATAAATAAAAATCTGCAAAAGCAACAGAGACCTCCAAAACAGACATCCAAGCAACCTCCACCCCCCAACACAAACAATGAAACACATACTTCACAAAACCAGTGTGCCATGCAATCACAGCCCTTAAGGCAAAATAACATACCCAACACACTAGTAATAGGTGGCTCTATAGTCAGGCACAATGATGTCTCACTCACTAAGCTGAACAAGGAGAAGGTTACTGTTAGCTGCCTGTTGGGGGCCAGGATCTGCCACATAACAACAAGCACTCGGGTCACTCCAGAACAAGTACAAATATGACTGTCACTGTCCATGCTGGTGTGAATGACCTGAGCCGTACCTCCCTGGACTATATCAAAAGAGACACGGAGGAGCTCTCTGATCATGTAGCCCAGGCCGGTATAACCCTGACCCTGAGTAGCATCCTGCCCTCACCAAGAATGATGATATGGTATAGAGAAAAAATTATCAATTTCAGCAATTGGCTAAGCTTCTGGTGTCATTCAAAGGGGATCCAGTGTCTGTCAGCCTGGGATGACATGCTCGACAAGCCACACTGCTTCTCTAGAGATGGCTTGCACCTGTCACCCTTAGGCTTTCGAATACTGGCAAAGGCTCTTGCCACCCCCATAGTACCTTTTTTAGGCAAGGCTCAAAAGACAAACCCCCCACTGTAAATAGCACAAGTAACAAAAAACTGAGGGTAATGCTACTCAATGCCAGAAGTCTAAACCTCAAAATGCACGCACTCGAGGCACTCCTCAGTATGGAGAAAATCGATATATGTGCAGTAACAGAAACCTGGTTTAAGGCTCTAGAGAGCACCCCAGCACTACCAGGCTACAACTCATACCATACATTTTGGCCCCAAAACCCGGACCGAAATACAAAAGGCGGGGGAGTATCCATATTCATCAAGGATACCCATACCTTCAGGTTAGTGGCACAGCACGATGCTTCAGAGATCATCCACGTGCAACTAACAACGGGCACAACTGCTATTCAAATTATAGCTTGCTACAGAGCACCCACCATTTCTCAGGACCCCCACTCCACATTCCTGGAAACACTGGGAAACATAAAGGTCCTACCAAACACCCTGATATTGGGTAATTTCAATTACCCAAACATTAACTGGGAAATCTACTCAAGTACAAACTCCCTTGCCCAACATTTCCTAGAATTTATAAACTCAAACACCCTGGATCAACTGGTCAACACCCCCACAAGAGGTGACAACATATTGGACCTGGTCATCACCAACATGGGCCACCGGTGTTCCACACCGGACGTCAACCCCTCGTTGGTTAGATCTGACCATAAACAAATCACTCTGGATATCCACATTCTGCCACCACCCCCGGTCAATGAAACTACTGTGAAAAACTTTTCAAAAGCAACTTCACATTACTTAAGACCGAGTTGGGAAGTTTCAAAGCCCCCATGCTAAAGGATAACGCTGTTCAAGCTGCAAAATCCTTTATTAATGCACTCTATGGCCACCTACAAGAATGCATGGATCATGCTATCCCAAACAAAACCAAGACTCACTCCTCCAAGAAAAGGAAACCAGTCTGGTGGACCCCTGCCATAAACTATAAGCTATACAATAGAAGGAGGAAACTAGTACAGAAAAGAGTAAAATCCCAAGAAGGGAAGACATCCCTGATCAGTATCAGCAAGAAACTACATTCCCTCATTAAATCATCCAAGGCTAGCTTTGAAAGAAAAATTGCCATGGACTCTAAAAGATAACCACAAGGCATTCTTTAGCTATGTCAAGAAACTAAGTGGCAATTCTCAGATCTGCTCGGAGTTAGTGCAGAATGGCACAAAATACACTGAACCAACCGATATAGCCAACATCCTTGCAGACAGGTTCAGTGCAAACTTCACCCCCCTCTCACCCCCAAAAAGGGCCCATAACTATACCAGAAGAATGTAGAGCCCCGGAAATCACAGACACTCAGGTTAAAACAGCCCTCTCCAAAGCCAAAAACATAGCATCAATGGGACTGGTCTGTGCCCCAGGCTGCGTCCTACACGAGCTCAAAGATGAACTAACCCCTCACCTAAACACACTGTTTAAACTTAGCCTCTCCACAGGCTATGTGACCACAGAGTGGCACACAGCAATGGTTATTCCACTCCACAAAGGTGGAGGCACAACAGACCCCGGGAACTATCGCCCTATAAGCCTGACTAGCCTGGTCTGCAAAGCTATGGAGCGCATCATCATGGATCACATTAACAGAGACATTGGGAACCTCCAAACACTGGACCCTACCCAGTTCGGCTTTGTTAAGGGCAGATCATACCTCTTAAACCTGGTGGACTTCTTTGAGACAGTTACCAAGGCTATAGACGAGGGAAAGGTGGTCCACACAGCCTACCTAGACCTTGCAAAGGCCTTCGACACCATTCCCCACTCATGTATTATAGACAAGCTCACCAGCCTGAACATAAACCCCTATGTCACGAGATCAGTTGCCAACTGCCTCACGGACAGAACCCATATGGTAAGAGTTGCAGGAGCTAGGTCTGACTCTAAACCGGTCACAAGTGGCGTTCCCCAGGGCTCAGTCCTAGGACCCCTCCTGTTCGGCATATACTTCTCAGAGGTACAGGCAAGCACAGGAGGACTATGGCTGACCAAGCTTGCAGACCACTGCAAACTAGGGGCTATAACTGACTCTCCAGCTGACACAGATATCCTCCAAAAGGGTCTCACTGAGACAGATACCTGGTGTCAAAATCATGGCCTCAAGCTAAATGCCAAAAAGTGCATAATCATCCTCTTTGGAAAAAATAAAGTACCCACAAACTATCACAAAGGTGGTAGCCCTCTAAATACATAAGATGTAATAAGGTATTTGGGGACCCAAATAGATAGTAACCTCTCCTTTGATAATCACATTGCCAAAGAGGTTAGAAAATCCTTCTATGTGGCCCACCTAATCACAAAAGGGTTTGCTTCCAGATCGAAAGAGGTCATTGGGCCCCTCCACACATCACTCATCAGACCCATCATAGAGTACAATGCCCCATTTGGGATGTACCTTACAAGACACCTGCAACAACTGGAAAGACCACAGAAGTACCTCACCAAGAGGATCACTGGCCTCAAGCAGATGCCCTATGCAGCTCGAATGAAGAAACTGCAACTGTACTCTGTTGCATACCGCCTACTCAGAGGTGATCTCTGCTTGACATACAAGGCCATGTCCAACACAGAATTGATGGACATGCTCCATCTAAAGAAAACCATATCCCCTTGAGCCACATGCTCCAGGGATCTAAACCTCACCACAACAATAAATAGGACATGCTGGAGGGATAGATTCCTGTTCCAGAGACTTCCGATGCTCTGGAACAAGATTCCAATCTACATTAGGCAGAGCTCCTCGCTAATGCTCTTCAAGAGAAACCTTGACGAGTGGATGGGAAATAGAAAGTCTACCCCTGGGATCACTTCAGTGGTTCTGCTGGACAGAGGTACAGGGAACTAATCTAAGGGGGCAGCGAAAGCCAACACATTCCGGCGAGGCTTATAAATGCCTTCGGGCAGATAGCCTAGTACCTACCTATGAATCTATATGCTAGGACTTCCATTGCCTGCTCCCACCTACTCTCTACACTCTACTATGCTTCCCCTTTACTTGCCAACCTAAATAAAACTGACCTTAAACACTCAAGCTGCTATTAAAACATAGCAAGATTTGCAAATGGTCTACCCTATAGAATACATAGTTGTAAAAATCTAAATTATCTCGGATGGCAAGAGCTTCCCAGGCAGATTCAGTATAATCAACTCATTGTGCCTCACCAAGCACTTAACCAACCAGATAATACACCTGCCCTGAAAAAAATCATTTATCCCCACTCCAACTCCAGATCACTCCGGCCATCCAATAGACTATCAGTGCAAACCATTAAATCCAACAACTCAGCTGGTGACTCCCTGTCCTCCAACTCTGCTGGCAAAATTTGGAATTCCTTTCCTGCTAACATTACCCTATATACCACCCTATCTCAATTTAAGAAAGCTCTCAAGGAGCAATTCAAGTCTCAATGGATATGTCCCTGCTCCAAGCCTGACTAAATCTTCATGCATACTGGTTTACTAGTTCTAGGTCTGTAAGTGGTACTCAGTTATCTTTGTTAAGCTAGTTTAGAAGATGGTTTGACTGTATTAATCTAACTGGCCTATAAAATGCATTATATTTGTAAAAATTCAACTAGACTGTAAAATGTGTTCTGTATGTGTAATATTATGAAGGCTCATGATCTATATGTACTTTGTAATGATTGTATATGAAACCACCTTTGGAGCTTTTCTCCCTGGGCCTCCGCTGAAAATGGACATGTATCCAGTCGGACTATCCCGGTCAACAAATGTTAAATAAAAGAAATAAATATATCAATAAATTCGTTAATAAAGAACAAATGGTGTCTGTAGAGTGCTGAGCTATCCTTGTGAGCTTTTACTAGAATAACTATTCTATTTTCCTCTCTTAGAAGCAGAACTTATTGAATAATATCAAGAATTTAGGAAGAAAACTTGTGGTAGTGGAGTAAACTCTCCTCCAAATGTATCCCAATAAAAAAACTAAACAATGGTAAAAGTCAGATACGAAGGAGAGAACATAGCATGTAGATAAATCAATCACCTCTGAGCATATAGTAATAAAATAAAAACGTGACGTTTATTGAGTAAGCGCTTTCACCCACTTGGCTTCATCAGACTCATGGATATAAAACAGGAAATTAAAACAGTGCTTAAATATACATCCTGGGCGGGAGATATAACTCCACCCTATCTATTAAACAATTAAAAATATTTAAAACTAATTAAGTCACTACAACTCAGCAAGAGATTCCAATTGAAAGAAACACTACTGAGTTATAAAAACAACCACAAAGCATAACATGAGTGAGACATTAAACTGCCAGATAGAATAGTTCACACAGTAAAATGCATGACCAAATAACAAGCTTAGAAATAAATGAGACAGCATACTGTGAAGACAGCATGCTGTTAAAACAACAACAATAAACAGAAATAATTATTCTTCTTTAAAACTAAGACTAAACAATTGAACATACCAAACTTGGAACTGTGTACCTGTTAAAATGCTTTTAATCTCCTCATCCTTAAGAATGGTTTAACAGACAGTTTAGCGTTCAAACCTGGGGGTACGTCTGATCTGAGCTTGATAATCCACATGTTCTCTCTACCTTCTGTATGCATTCTTATGTCTCCTCCCCTGATGTTCACCTGCATCTGTTCTAAAATCCTAAAGGTAAAAGTATGTGTGGAGTCAGTTTCAAGAACATGTTTGGCAAGTGCATTACTACTGTGTCGCATCCTAATCGCATATAAGTGCTCTCGTATTCTGTCTTTCAGATATCTATTGGTTTTCCCAATGTAAAATGATGAACATTTTCCAGCTGGTGACTCCCTGTCCTCCAACTCTGCTGGCAAAATTTGGAATTCCTTTCCTGCTAACATTACCCTATATACCACCCTATCTCAATTTAAGAAAGCTCTCAAGGAGCAATTCAAGTCTCAATGGATATGTCCCTGCTCCAAGCCTGACTAAATCTTCATGCATACTGGTTTACTAGTTCTAGGTCTGTAAGTGGTACTCAGTTATCTTTGTTAAGCTAGTTTAGAAGATGGTTTGACTGTATTAATCTAACTGGCCTATAAAATGCATTATATTTGTAAAAATTCAACTAGACTGTAAAATGTGTTCTGTATGTGTAATATTATGAAGGCTCATGATCTATATGTACTTTGTAATGATTGTATATGAAACCACCTTTGGAGCTTTTCTCCCTGGGCCTCCGCTGAAAATGGACATGTATCCAGTCGGACTATCCCGGTCAACAAATGTTAAATAAAAGAAATAAATATATCAATAAATTCGTTAATAAAGAACAAATGGTGTCTGTAGAGTGCTGAGCTATCCTTGTGAGCTTTTACTAGAATAACTATTCTATTTTCCTCTCTTAGAAGCAGAACTTATTGAATAATATCAAGAATTTCTTAAACACCCAGTAGTACAAGCCAACACTCCAAATTACTAATTCCATTGTTCTTCTTACTCTCTGGTAGATACCACAAGAATGTCCTCCGATAATATAAATGTATGACCATGACATGACAGCTTGTAACGGTGTTATTAATTGTGTCTTTAACTTGTAATCATTCATTTTCTGCGTTTGTTTACTCTCATTTCTTCTTTCTTATAAATATTCTTCATTGTATTGTATATACTTGCCATTGTAAGTGCTTTTTGGCCAAGATTGTGACCTGGTTTCATTGAACACGTCACCTTATTAGTTAGCAGAAGCAAATACATATACATATGTATGTATATACACGGAGTGAAACACCACTTTAATTTGATACAAAATGGAATTATCGTGTTATATCAAACCTTAATATATTGTTTCATGAAAATTTCTTTACTACTTTATAACAATTTTTATTTACAAACATAGGCATTTAGTGAATATCTAATCAAGGCATGCCAGGCACTAAATAAATATGTTTAACATAAAAGTATGCTCTGCCTTGACAGATATCATTCTAATGCTATTCCAATATGCTTCATCCTTACAGGAAGGGCTTGCAAATTTAAGGTTTAAACTTTTCTGTGTAGGTTTTCCATTGGTGGAACTCTGTTAGAGACAGAGAAACTTCTATGAAGATACTCTAATGCCATGATATACATTAAAAGAAGTCCAGTTAGATCCCAAAAGTGTATTCACAATGTACATTTATGTGCCGAGTATGAAGCTCCTATTTCTAAAGAATTATGGCTATGAATCTTAGAGTCTGCAGAAACACAGAAACAAAGTGGATGCATATTTCAAAGTAATCTGTGCTCCTTATGAGAAGTTGAGGTCCTATAAAAGGCAACACTTTACAATAAGCTATGTTCTTTGTACAATAAATGAATTCCCTTCCTTGTTATAGATGAACGCATATGTCTGTGGGTTAGTTGCACAAATTATAATTACTGTAAGAACAAGATTTTGAAATTATACAGCACTAAACCGAGTTTTAGCACCTCTGACATAAGCTGTATTGTGGACTTTAGTGTTTTCCTTGCATTCATAGCCCCCCCCCCCCCAAAAAAAAAAAAAAAACATAAACAAATATAGAACTTTAAAGGCATGGCTGTAACCTGTATCAAATGTAAAAAGAAACAACTTTGAAGCAAGTAAACTCATATATGTCCTTCCAATACAGAACAAACTACCCTAAAATACATTTTTGTCCTGCAAAGTACTTTTAAAATAACAAATCCTAATAACAGATTTATTTTGTTTCTACAAATTTGGAATGGTCTGCAATGGTTGCTGTCTATGCATTTTGCACCATATAAATGTGCCAAAACTGAAAATCTCTTGGAAAAAATGTAGTATCCTGATGCTGAGAGTGCAGGTTTTGTAACAGGGAACACTGATCCAGTCTGACTTACATACATAAGGGCTTGGGACATGTGTAGCATTTTCACTTAAGGAAAAACTGCTATTCTAACTAACAAAATAAATGTACTTTATTTCAATAGCATAAAAATACAACTGCAACATTTTGGGTCGATTTCCATATTTAACTGGGAACGCCTGAACTGCAGTGCTCACAAAAACATTGCTATGTTCTTTTCTGTCATTTAAGTAAAGTGCTGCAATATCTACACATTACACTAACTGGAAGTATCTTGCTCTTCTGCTTTTTAAGACTTTTGAGTACCCCTGACACACTGGTCCCCAGCCTCATTTAACATGCATCATGGTTACAAACCGATCAGCACCTTCAAATTCAAACAAGCAGCTAATGGGAAGAGCAGTGTGTGCTCTGAATGTCAGCCCCCCCAATTCACAGCTGAGGCAGCTAATCAGAAGTTACTTGCTAGAAGGCTGATAAAAGTAGTTGGCTAGAAAATAAGGTTTCCTGAGAGATTAACAAAGTACAGATAGAGGAAGTAGTTTGCTGTGGGCTTGCTAGCAGTAAAGACTTGATTATTTGCCCAAAGGTCATGCCTAGCCTCAGAACTCGATGTACTGCTAAGAGCTTGGAAAATAATTAGTCCCAGAAAAGAACTAAATTGCATGAGAAATTCCCATAATGAGATATGAACCCTCAGTTTAGAGAAAAGACTGCTGAGGATATGAAAGCTTCTACTGAGATTAATCTGGCAGTCATTACTTCAGAGATCTCAACTTGTATATTTGAGAAGGAAGTTAATAGTTTGCAGTTAGTGTGTTGAAAGTTCTGATTTTAAGTAAGATGCACATGCAGAGAGAGATGGGATGCTTGCCTAATGGTGCTTACAGGTCAATTAAATTTGGCAGCTTGGGAACTAACAGTAACAGTTAGTAAAACAACATATCCACACGAAGATATTCATTAAATATTTTAACACATTGTCAGTCGATAAGGAGGAATAAAATGATTAAAATAATTGTTTTCAGGGCTGGTTTTCAAATTAACTTCAGTACTTGAAAAAAACTTTCATCAAACTTTTCTTATTCTCTGTTACCAGATGAGATAGATCATACCACCATTCAAAATCTTCTTTGATCTGTTTTTCTACCCAGAATCTGAGTTCAAAAGTTATTAAATTAACCTTAATAAAAAGGCAGTGCAAGTGTTTTGCCATTGACATGCAGTGCTAACCACATAACATATCAATTCCTGCCGAAGCAAAGATATGCTGCATCATTTATTCCCTCCGTCTGCCTTTTGACACTGAAAGGGCAGATTCACTGCTGCTCCCATCTTTAGTGTTTGATTACAAAACTACAACGCAGACATAAAACTGAAGAAAATGTACACAGTTGTGCACTTATTTTGTCTTATATAAATAAAATGTAGAGGTTGTATACAAAGTGCTAGGCTTGGAAACTACTAACATTATCCAAACCATTTAAACCTAATAGGATTGTCTTGTTCCACGCATGGCCCCCAGTGCCTATGTGGCATCCTGACTGCAATAGTAGTAAATGACGTTTGACTGGTCCCCAGTGCCCAGGTGTCATAAGAATTTTACTCCTGACTGCAGTAGTGGTAACTGATGTTTTATTAGCCCCTAACACCCAGGTGGCATAAAGATTTTACTGCTGACAACAGTGGTGGTAAATAATGTTTGATTAGGCCCTAATGCCCATATGTCATAAGGATTTTTCTCCTGGACGCAGTACATGTATTTTTTTTTTAATTAACATTTGCTTACAGGACAAGTCTGACTGGGACAGAACCCATTTTCAGTACAGGCCCAGGGAGAAATGCTCCACACGCATGTCTATGGAATTCCATAAGTGATATTTGACTAGCCCCGATGCTTAAGTGGCATAAGGATTTTACTCCTGACCATAGTGCTGATTAAATGACATTTGACTACCAAGCCCCAGACTGTTAGCTTGCCAACAGGACTGGATCAAGTTGATGAATCCAGCTCTTCCAAGGTGGCAAACTGCATGTATTGCCAAATCTTTATGGCTGACTCCAAGAATCTAAATCTGAATATCTGAGTCCAGATAGTGTGATACAGTGGGTCTACTTCATTTAATTGAAAACACACTTCACTGAAACTCATTTCATTGAAAACTCATTTCATTGAAAATCAGTTGACTGAGCACAATTCACTGAAAGCTCATGCCACTGTAAACTCATCTGACTGAAACTCATTTTGTTGAAAGGTGTATCCCCTGTTCCCCACTGTAGTGCAATCCTGGAGTTAGTATATATAGTAAGGGGGGGGCACAGCCCCCCACATTGGGTGGTGTGGGGGGCATAGCCCCCCACATAGTTTGGGTATATATTATCTTCTGGAAAGAGTTATTCATTCAGCTTGTAAGTATCCATGTCTGTGGTTTCCATTGTTTAAAATATGTGGGGGCTGTGCCCCACACACACCCCAATGTGGGGGGCTGTGCCCCCCCCCCACACACACACCCTTACTATATATACTAATTCCAGGATCACACTACAGTGGGGAACAGGGCATATACCTTTCAACAAAATGAGGTTCAGTCAAATGAGTTTTCAGTGAAGTGAGATTTCAGTGCATTGTGCTCAGGCAACTAATTTTCAGTGAAATGAGTTTCAGTGAGGTGTGCTTTCAGTGAAACAAAGTAGACCCGATACAGTAGCCTCCAGCTTAGGAAATTCATGCAGGAATGTATATGAGCTCACTAGTCATGCTGATTGCACTGCATTGCATGAATGCCAGTAAGGAACAAGGCAGGTAATCCATCACCCCCCCCCCCAACTTCTCTAGGTGAGTGGCCGATGTCACTGTGTGAGCTGTGGGTATGAGTTACCCTTCCTGAGCAGTGAACCTGAGTGTGGATGGTTGATCGAATAGGAACTCAGATGTTAAGATAGCCTAAAAAATTCAAAGGGTAAAGGAGAGTTATAAAAAAATAAACAAAGATAAACCCTTGTTTTGGACATGCAAATATGGATGTAGTCAGCACATAGTGTACATTTGATTTTCAAATGTATATATTTTGCACAGATAAGATGTGCTAAAATTTTTAATTACATATCTGTCATGGTTTATTGTTTAAAACTTTTTCATTTGCTTTGTCTGGTTGTCTATCTTTTTAATATTAAAAAATAATTGCCCAGAGCACTACAGTATATGGGGTTGTGGGGGCTATACTTGGGAGTTATAAGCTTAGTGTTGATCTCTGAGAAGAACCACAATAGGGATGTTTTACCCCAGATTGGATACTATCCAACTATAGCCATCACAAAGTACTCTCTAAGCACTCTTGAGGGGAAGGTTTTATTATACCCAGATCCATTTCCATATGCTAACTTACTTATTGGTCAGATTCGACAGACCCTTGCTCACCATCATTGTAATAATTACCTTACTTTGCGTATCTAAAATGGGTCTATATTAGAACATCAAAATCTCACAGTTTCGAATGTTCTAATATCGACCCCTATTGAGCAAATGCTGAAAATAGTGAAACGACAGAAAAACAAAATTTTCCTAGGGAAACAATTTGGTTGTCCATTTCTGTCATTTTGCTATTTTCAGCGCTGTGGTAGAAAGTTACGGGTCAGGTTCAGGTAAGTGTTTGGGCGCGGGTTAGGTGAGTTAGGGTTAGGGTGCAGGTTAGGTATGTGTGCGATTGTGTGGACGTGAGGGTTAGGGCGAGTTAGGTGAGTTAGGATTAGGGCGCAGGTGAGGTGAATGTTCGATAGTGACGGACCTTAGAATAAGGGTTTGAGTTAAGGTAAGCGGATAGTTAGTGGTGTTTGTACAGTTTAGTGTAGGGTTAGCTGTAAGAATTTAGGTGTATGTGTGTGGTTTGCTGTTTGTTTGGTGGGTTTGTGTTGGGGGTATGTGTTTCGGAACAGCAAATTTTTATCCCTAGGAAAAAATTTGCTGTTCTGCATGTTCGATGTTGTCCGTGTTCGCTGAAAAGGGGTCGGTGTTAGAACATTCAAAATTGTGAAATTTCGATGTTCTAATATAGACCCGTCTAAAACAGCTTGATATTTTCTGATGTGAGAAATTAATTGAAACACTTTGCATCAGAGCAGATGTTGTACACCCTGTATATACTCAGTCAACGTCTTTTTATTCACCTGTCATTTCAAGCATTTCTCCGTTGTAACCTTTATAACACATCATAACAACTAAACAGATCATTTTCAAGATTCCCCCAAACCGATCCTTTTGGTTTTCCTAGAGGGATCTTTATAGCATCATTTCAACTTCCACCTGATATTAACATAGCAGGCTCAAAGTATGTCCATCTTACTTAAGTAAAAGAGTTACTGTTTTTCTCAACTTCTTAGCTGTCCAGAATTTTGCAGAATGTCCAGATTTCTGCCTCATATTTTTGGTCTGTTCCTTATAAAATGCGTTTTTCTGAGAAATCATTGAGAACTGAAGTCACAAAATAATGACAGACTCTTGAGTTTCAGATTTCGTATCCTTCAGTAAATGTATGTGAAAACTAAATCAATTATTGAGCAACTTCCTAAGTTTGAGGGCAATATTTAAAATCTGTCCTTATATTTGAGCACTTGTCATTCCATTACTTTTGATTTTGTCCAGATTTCTTTCATTAAAAGTTGAGAGATATTACCAAGTTACTATACCTGTGCTATGACAATGTATGGTGTACAGTCTTATGTTTCCCCCTGTGTTATATGATCAGTAAACCAAAATGTAGCCACCTATCCACATTGTTCACTGCCTGTGCAACCACGTTTGAAACAAAATAAAGTTATAACATCTGTAGTCTAATTTGTGAATTAACTAGAGCCACTGTGTTGGGGCACATGGAGCATTTCAGTCGAAGGTAACATGACCTGAGTCTTGCTGGGGGGGTGCAAAAGATGAAAGTGGGGGGACTAGATAACAATTCATTTCATATACATGATGATTCATCGAATGAGATTTGTCCAATAGAAAAAAAATACTGAAAGCTACTTTCAGTACCCATTGAAACCAGCTTTTTTTTGCATGGAGCAAGACTCCCACATCCCCATGTGGTGGGGAGATACCCACCCCTCCTCACTTACAAAATACCAACTTTACAGTTGTGAAAAGTGAAGAGCCCATGACTGCTAAAAAGTGTTTTTTTCAGTAATAAAGCATTCAGGGTTTTGTCCATTGGACAAATTGCCGTCAAGCATTCCTCATGTTCCCTTTTTTTCATATGGAAGTTAATTGGCATGTACAAACTCTAAACTTGGAGGGTAAATATGGGTGTCCTAACCAGTCATGTGGAGAACACTTAACTGGACAGGGGTGTATGCACATGGAAGCATGTGTGTCCATGGATGTGGAAAGGTGGTTTATGGATTCAGTAAAAAATGTATAGTCTATGGCTATTGTCTTGTGTCAAAATATACTACGGTATACCAATATTCTTAAGGCCCCTTTCAAAAGTGTAAAGGGAATGGCACTCATCTAAGTGCAAGGAAAGTTTATTCCAAAGGCAAGCAAATTATTAAACAGTAAATTTGTTCCACTTACTTCTAAGGGAAATTATATGTCAGGGTTAACTATCTTTTTACGTGCATTGAACTTTCCATTCATTTTGTCCCCAAGAACCATTCATGGCCGAGAAAAGAAATGATAGATTCCCCACTCTCTGCACAGCATAATACTGAGAAAAGAGGCTACATTTGAAGTCTTAATAAAGAAACTAGTTTGGTTATGGTACTACGTGAAACTGGTGAGATGATGCTCACTCGATCATGATAGTAATATTCTGGAAAATTATGCTTGATTTCTGGGTATTCATAACATGCAATATGACTAATGTGACTCAGTTCTGTAATGGCTATATTGGAGTACCTTTGTGAACCAATACTAATTTTTTTTGTTTTCATCTGAGAGTAGTCCACAAAGGAAAAAGGTCTACCAAGTCAATGAGTCAGTTGACATATTAAGATGACCAAAAGTGAAATTCTTATCTATGATTCCACTTGTCATTAAAAATGATCTTAAGTGGTTATCCCTGAATACAGGTAGTGTCAGATGTCATCTGCTTTCAGACAGTTACTTTACTGCCTGAACTGGTGATAGAGGGATTGAGTCTTCACTATGATCCAAGTGACTTGTGTTCATTTAAAGAATTGGGCAGTGGTTGGCAAAGGGTGGAAGGGAAGTGGATAAGTGTTCCAGTTCTGGAAGTCAGGGATTGAAGTCCTGGACAGCTTGCACCACAATTCTACTGTCACAGACTCTATTAGATGAAAGCTGGTGGTAGAATACATAACTCTAGAAAGGCCTCAAAAGAAAGGAGGAGTGCAGGAAAAGGTAGGAGATGGACAAGATGGTCCAGGCTAGGAAGGAATACTGGTTGGTGAACAAACAGGCTAAAAGAGGAGTTGCAATAGCAATGAACAAGGCATCACAAGCACTCTACCAACATCTGGAAAGTGACTCAGTAGATGCCACAGAGAAACTATCAGAATGCAAGCAAATGCAGAAGGATAAAGAAGATGGAAGGAATGCCAGCAACAACCTGCTCATGAAGTGACAGGAAGTCAAAGGCAGATAGGAGTACTTTCAGCAACTTCTGAATGAAGAAAATCCCACAGAAGACCTGACTTCATTTTTTTTTAGTGCTGATGGATGGATTGGGCTTGAGAAGACCTGCGACAGTTAGGCATGACTATCAAAACAGGTAGGTGAGTGGCACTGAATTGAAAGAGATGACGACAGTTGACACAACACCCCAACCCCCTGCAGAAATTAGAGAAAAAGAGGAAGTTGCTGATGATAATGTCCCCATATGGAGTGGAAGCATGTCTGGATACAGAGAGCCACTTTAGGGGAATGACTGTTACCTTCCAAGAGGACAGTGTTGCTGTTTGTTGGTACATATGACAGAGCATTAAGAGAAAGGCATAAACGGTCCTTGCAGTGACACGTCCAAACATAACTGCCATGGGAGAGGTTAAGTCATTCATAATATAAAATTGCCTTTGTAGCCATAATTCTTCTTAGAGCACAAGCTCCCATAGTGTCTGCCTGAATGACAGATATAGGTTCATAGGTGTGTACTAGGCTAATGGCCCTGGGACCTTTACAAGCCTAGCCATAAGATTACCCTGGCATAGTGCCATCTGGCCTTATCCTAGAAAGCTGTTACATCAGTGGAGCAGCAGATTCCTAAACAATGGAAAATGAATGGTTGTTCAGTAGGGGTGAGGGGTGAATCCCAACATAAAGTTACTTTACCATGGCCCCAGTATTCTTTATATTTTCTGGTACCGTCACACAGATGAAAATCTCGGACATTCATCAGTGGCAAACATAAGCTTTTTAAATGGCATAATAGTTTAACTTGGCAGCAAAATAGTTTTTGGTTAGTGACATAAATATTAAAAATGGAAATTATAGTTATACTTTTTTTTTAAATTCTGCTTGCTGCATTAGTTAAATGGTATTCTGCTGAGAAAGAAATAAGTGTAGCAAAATTCTGTACCAAGATGTCTGAATACTTAGATCCAGGTAAACTATATCAGGAATTAAAAGGAAAAAAATGATTTTCTGACAGACAAGCATCCTGGATGATATTACTTCAAATAATTAGAGTATAACATCTCCTTTTTTGACTGAATTTGTCTAATAAAATAGTGGCTGAGGGGTTTAATAACCAGCTGCAGTACTTCCATTTTTAAAGCCACTGTAGCTGTGCCAGTTCTTTAAATGTCAGTTAGTACATACAGAGTATGAAGGCCATGATTTGTTAACAAGCTGCTTCCTGTAGCTTAGGGTTTGATTCTCTCAACCTCTATTTGCCTGCTGTATGACTCTGAACAAGTTAGTTAACCTGACAGTGCAGTGAGTTTGAAGACAGCCATACCCCAGTTAATAAAAAAATAGATTTTACTGTTCAGGCTGAAGTATGTTTTCACATTTAAAGAATTATATTATTCACAGCTCTCTATACTTGCTTTCCTTCCTTTCAGCATAGAGAACTTTCATATCTAATTACTAAGTGCAGGCATATGTGAATGAGTTAAATTCAGGGTCAGAACAGTAGTTTGGGCTGGATACATTTAAGTTTTACTGTGGTACAGCAATTAGCACTTTCATTCTCCTCTTTGGTACCTCAGTGGGGCACATCTTGTGTAGTGTGCATGTGTGTGCGCGCGCATACGTCCATCCTTTTTGTACCTGCATGAGTTTTTGTTGACTGCTTCAGTATCCTATGCCATCCCAAAGGCATGTGGAAAGTGAATTGATGATCATTGAATCTGGCAGTTGGTACAGAATTTAAAGGTTGTGAGCTATAGTTCCTGGGGTACAGGGTTTAAGTCCCTCTACCCTTGTTTGCCTATTCTGACCTTGAGCAAGTCACTTAATCTGACTGTGTCTTCAGTGGGGTTTACCTGGTTAACAAATATGTATTATTATCATTCTTACTGATTATTGGATTAGTTGTTCAGCCCTGCACTCACTGATTGCCATGACGATGAGTATACCCCACAATCCTGAACGGATTCAAGTGGTTATCTGAGAATGAATGAGTAAATGTATGCAGCTACTCATTGCCTATCACTTCAAAACTTACATTTGTGGCTTCATAGCAGGGCCACAAGAAGTGCATGCTTGCATTATGGGATTCAGGATTATTTATCGGTCACTTTTGTTCAGCTGAAAAAGCAACAAAAAATGTAGTTGAACACTTCTTTAAGCTTTTACTTGTTTATTTTTTCAGGGTTCTAGACCAAACCTCTAAAATTACCATGTTTGGGTGAACATGCCTATTTTCAGAGATGATGTACCTAGAATGTCCCTATTTTCAGGCTCGATAATACCCCATTACAAAATTTTCTGAATCCCCCCTCAGCATCACATGTGATTTTTAAAGCTGTTTAGTTTACAAAAAAGCACACTACATGACCAGTATGCTAGTGGTACCAATATTTTAAAGAAAGACAACAGACATCTTACATTTCCGATTTTTAGAAACTGAAATAAATGATCTTGTGTGGCAGAGTGTTGAATTACCATTCATCAAGTGTAAAGATTTCACTTTGTCTCTAATAATGCACATATATTTTTCCATCATTTTTGTCACTCGGTTTTTCAAACATGATTTTGAGTAGTATCTTACATTCCTTCTGGAAGTGGAAAGAGTAAAGTGCTATTCAAATGTTATACTAATTAGATGTCCAGAGCTTTGGCTGGATATACCTACTTTTCAAGAGCCTTTGACCCCCGTACCCTCACAGCTTATATACACCAACTCCATTGTCATGGGACAGTGGGAAAAAGGGCAACACCATATGTTCACTGAAAGTGGATTTCAACAATAAAGTTATTTATTTATTTATTTATTTCCAGTTTGATGACCGGAGAGGTCCACTGGGCACAGGGAGCCCGTTTTCAGTGGAGAGAAACGCTTCGCATTACATAGTGTAGTTACAGATACAATCAAAGTAAAGAAAACACATTACATAGTGTAGTTACAGGTACAATCATAGTAAAGAAACACAATTACAATTTAATTTCATGCTAGAGAACAGGAATAAATTCTTTGGTTACATAGTATCTAAATATTTAGGATGGCAGTGGTAACTTAACTGAGAGGGAGAATAAAGACTTAGAAGGAAAGGAGTGAAAAAAGGTGGGATGGGTTATTTATAATATGTACAATAATGTTATTTACAATATGTACATTTATGTTGGGTTAACTTGTACTCATTCAGGAGTTTAAGGGGTGGATTGATTATTAGGCTAGGTGGGGAGAGTGCAGTTGCATTTTCTGTTAGAGTAAAGGTAGGAATGTAACTGAGATTTAAAGTTTTCAAAGTTTGCGCAGGTCCTTAGAGATGAAGGAAGAGAATTCCATTTTTTAGCTAAGAAGAAGGATAGAAGAAGCTGACCAGCAGGACGACTGGGTCTGTGGACAGTGATTATGTTTTGGTGAGTAGATCTGAGAGTTCTCTGAGGGGTGTAAGGTTGAAGGATGTTGGTTAGTGCCGGGGACTTAGTAGGTTGAAAAATTAGTCTGTGGGCTGTAGTAATTTGGAGATAGTCTAGATGGTTGGAGAGTTCAAGCCAATTTAACAAATGAAGGGCAGTACAATGATGGGAGGAAAATCTGGCTTCGGTGGTAAATTTAGAAATCTTATAGCAAATTTTCAATTTAGAGGAGAAAGAGGCAGATAACAGCTTCTAAAGTCATTGCATTGTTGTCAAATGGAAAAACAGCTTTAGGCATGCAGAGACATTTCTAATATTTAATGAATGTGTTAGCCGAATTGGCTAAAAAAGGGGTACAAGTACAGTGTGAGGAAGGAAAAGAAAACTGCATGTATAAAATTGCTTTCAGTAATTTAATAATTCCAACAGTCCCTGCTTTGCTCATCACTCACTAATGTTAGTTTTATTTTGCTTCAATACTATTAAGCTTCATCTACACATATAGTCTCTATAATAAGAGTGATCAGAAGTCAACAGTTTCTGTTATCAGTACGAATTAAGGGTACACAATTAGACACACTGGAATCACATTTCTTAAAATAAATTCAGTCCCAGTACAAAATGTGTCTTCTGATTTTTTTTTTTTTCTTTTTGGAATGTCCTCTTTAAAAAGATGCTGTATAATCTTTTTTGTGGTTTACTGTGAACTGAAATGAAGTATTTGTTTAGGGGAGGCTAGGGCTGACACAGAGGCTGGGCAGCCTTCTGTGCAGAGTTTGTGTTCTCTCTCTGTTCATATGGGTTTTATCTAAGAGATCCGGTTTCCTCCCACATTCTAAAGACATGCAGTGAGTATATTGGGAACTTTAAATTATTTGTATGTGTGACTGTATGTCTGTGTGTGCAATACAAAAGAAAGACCTGACAACCTACTTCTGTTTCTGCCACTCTGCCTGAAGACACTGCAGATAGCAATGCCTGTCCACAGGGTCACTTTAGGAGCTGAATGTAACTAGTAAGTTATGAGCAAGCGAGTGAGTACAGGATACTTAAAATAACTTCCAAAACTACAAAATTAATAACACATTTCATTTAAGTGCATAGAACACCTAAATCATCAGTGAAATCACAAAGATATGCTGTATCATTTCAATGTAAATTGATGAGGAGAATAGAAAATTCAAGAAAATAATTCATAGACATCTGAGATATTACATATAAAATGTACTCTTCAGAAGAAACATAACAACTTTTGGACTTAAAGATTACCATCTTCCATCAAGTTATACTGCATATTAAGGAGAGAGGTAAATAAGAAACATCTGTTAAAGAAAACAAGCAATTTACATTTTAGAGTTGTTTTCTTTAAGCCCACATGCTTAAATACAGGTTTAGATTGAACATTTGTGTTGCATTAATATAATGCACCAATTCTGATTTCACTGATTTATTTTTATTTCCTTTTATTGATTTTCTAAATATTTCTTTAATTGTTTTCTCTTTTATTGGCTATTCTTAAAGCCTAATTGAAGTAAGTCCAAAATCCGTTAGACCTTTTCAGACTGAGGCACTTGAAGCATTTTATGATGGATTATTTTGGTGGATTAATATACTATTATTATTATATTTTTCTAAGCTAACCCTTAGTTGTCCATTCATGTTGTATCATTTTATCTGTTGAAAACATTGAGCAAAGAACTGCTCTATACAAGTTCAAAAATTGTAAGGATATGTCAATCATGATATACATCAAAGGGGGTCCATAGCTGTCTGATAATGTTCTACTGTTCACGTTTGCATATTAAGTGCAAGAACACTGCATCAATGGGCTTGAACAATATCCGAGGATAGCATGAAACATGACCTGTCAGGATCTCTGGAATTACTATTTAACTGTAGCCTTCAAACAGGCTTCCTGCCCCATAAATGGAAAACAGAAACCATCATCCCTCTGCACAAAGGTGGGCCACCTACAAGACCCATAAGTCTAACTGGTCTCATATGTAAAGCCATGGAAATAATTATCATGGAAATGATCACTAATGCTATAGTAAACCTCTAAACACTAGACTCAACCCAGTTTGGTTTCAAGGGCAGGTCATACCTACTGAGCTTCATGGACTTCTTTGAGAAGGTCACCAAAGCAATGGATGAGGGCAAAATGGTTCACAGTGACTACCTTGACCTGGCCAAGGCATTGACACAATACCCCACTCGGGCATTGTTGCCAAACTCAAGAGGTTAGGTACAGACCCTTATGTCACCGAGTGGATAGCTAACTTGCTCACAAACAGGACCCAGGAAGTTAGAATTGCGGAGTCCACCTCTACAAAGAGGCCAGTCACAAGTGAAGTTCCTCAGGGATCAGTCCTGGGACAGCTACTTTTTGGCATTAACTTCTCTGAAGTCAAGGCCAATGTCAGTGGTCTCTGGCTGACTAAATCTGCAGATGATTGTAAATTAGGAGCTGTCATTAAATCCCACACCTGACACAATTGTTCTCCAGGAAGGGCTGACACAGACAAACAACTGGTGTCAGAGCTGTGAACTAACAATAAATGCCAAGAAATGTATAATAGTATCCTTCGGGAAGTCATCCACCCCTGGTAACTCTCATATTAACAACACACCCCTTAGAGTTGACCCGGCAGTCATGGACTTTGGGGCAAACATAGACTATAATCTATCCTTTGACTATCACGTGTCTACATTAGTAAGGACATCGTTCTATGCTGTCAACTTATAAACAAAAGTATGGCAAGTAGATCCAAGGAAGTCATTGTTTCACTGTATTCAGCATTCATCAGACCTGCCATTGAGTACAGCGCCTCCTTTGGTATGTACCTAACCAGGCATATCTAACAATTGGTTCCTCAGTAAAAGAATACAAGGCATAAGTAACGTATCCTATGCAGACTGTCTCAAGGCCCTATACCTCTATTCTGTCTCCTACAGGCTGTTAGGGGAGATCTATGGCTGGCATACAGGGCATTGCCAGATCCCATCCTAATCGGCCTCCTGCATATCTGCAAAACAAAAAGCACCGGAATTACTTGTTTTGAAGACTTAAACCTTGCCTGTGATATAAATTGGGCCTGCTGGTGCGACAGGTATATATCCCAGAGACTACCCCATCTCTGGAACAGGCTCCCCAGCCATATGAAGCAGAGTTTTTCCCTAACCCAATTGAAGTATAACTTGGACAGTTGGATGGGGAACAAGAAATTCATCCTTGGTTTGGCACCTGTCTCTCTAATGGACACAGGCAGCCTGTAAATGTTTCATCTCGCAAGCCCCCCTGCTTACACTTATCAAGGGTACCAAAACTTCTCAGAGGTTTGGGATGCATGGCTAGGCTTAAAAAGGTCCTTGTGGTTGTTTGCCTAGTAAATGCCTGTGAACCTATTAATGAGGATTGAAATGACAAATGAATGAACAAAGGAATGACATAGTCTAATATGTCTTCCTGCAAATATTCTATTCGCTCTGTATGATGAATGACAAAAAAAAAGCAGTGTAAGAAAACATAATTACATATTTGTTATTACATTCAGTGATGAAACAGCAAAGCTCAGTAACGACTTGCATTACATTCACTGCATGTGTCCTGTGTTCAGTGTCTGTTTCATTGTTACGGTTTTTGTTACTGTTTTTCTTGTATGTCCTACGTCATCTTGTTTACGTTGCTGCTATTGTTTCATCTTAGTTCTTTAGTGGGTGCAATATAATATAGTCTCTTTGTGTGCCTGCACTTTTGGTGAGGTACAGAAATGTATTAGGTAAGTAACGCACTGTGTCCCTTGTGTGTCAACTTGTTTCTGTAGTCCTTAATCTAAGAAATGTGTAGAGTGAATTTTCTTTATGGACATAATGAAACATGATAAAGCAGAGAACTACTTGCAATTAACATAAGTGCTTGACTTAGCTGACTTTTTACAATCTGGAGGGAACGGTTGTTTTGTATTTGATCTGTACAGAAGACAGATTAGTGAGAAAATATGCTAACAAAGAGATGGCAAAGAAGTCTGCATTTGTGATGTGATTAAACATTTAGTTCAATAAAAAATATTTTTCCCCAGTGGGTGGTGCTGTTTGAGTGGTGTAATTGGGAATGTGTGGGAAGCGGCTGTATTATGAATATATCAGTAGAACACTAAACTGTTCACATCTGTAAATTAAAATATTAAGTACTATTCATTACTGAAAGGTCACAGAAGAGGAAGAATTGAGTCATATCTAGTTTCTGCCCCATTTGTCGTCTGTTCCATTTTGAATGTGCTGTTATCAAGTTTGACATTCATGGAGACTTCAGATTCTCTGCAGGGTTAGTCACTTGCTATAATGACATATAGCCCCTCCTGTTTAAAAAAAACAAAACAATGGTAGAAGTCCATTCATCCTGCATATTCTAACAGGCTTCCCACCCCCAGTCTAACACTTAGCAGCTTTTCTTCATTGCGCTTACTCAGCGAGTTCAAAACATGAGCAGGAAGCCTGAAAAATGCTGCCTGTTGTCTGTCCCATTAATAGTTAAGATTCTGCTCTCTGTCAAGAGGGGTAAGATGATGTAATGGATGAGAAAAGGCTTTTTGGCTGAAAGGTACATATTCATCTTATTCTCAATTAATACAGCTGAGAAAAAAAGGATTGGAAATGTCAAGAAATGAAACATTTCTGTGGTCAAGCACAAAAAGTTTTTTTCACCATTTACTTTCATTTTCAGATAGTTCAGAGCTAACTAATGACATTGAAAATCTAACATTTTTACAAAATTTAGTTTCATATTTTCATAGTCGATATCTACAATACTAAATAAATAGTGCTGTTTGTATAGATTCAAAATATGGAATTTACACTTCATATTATCATCAGTCTGCATCAGACTGCACTATGCCACCTGTCACACCCTGGCAAAAACAGATTTATGCTGTGGTTAGAAAAGACGATCCCCCTAGTTTTATTAGCCATTTTACAATATATCCAAATGTAACCCCCAAACAGAAGGTATGCTGTTTCTTTGAAAGAAAAAAAGAATAACAACCCAAGTCTGCAGTTCTGAAAATCTCTTCTGTCATTACACAGTTAACATAAACCAACATGTCCATTTTCTGTTGCTCTTTCTGTTATATTTCTTGACAGTTGTTATTCCTATAGCATATATCATTGAATATAATATTACTTACCTGCAAAGATATAGATCAACGTGTGACCTAAACTTTGCATAAACCTGAACCTATGAGGATTGATTTTGTTCTGTAACACCATATAACACATGGATTTATAATTAAAACCCTGTATGTTTTTCTTCACATACCAAGATCCATCCTCTAGCCCTGTACATTGATAACAAACTTGCATGCTTTTGGCTACTTGAGTATATAATTAAAGACTCTTGGCATTTCCTGAGTAGGATTTCTGATTCTCTATGTAGGGATGAACTTGCCTTTGTCACCATTGTTGTTGTTCTCTGCTACACCACATGACCTAGGGATGGAATGGTTTCAGTAAGCAATGACTGCCTGTGAAGTTTTAACTAATGGCAAACTGGAACTTTGTAGGGAATTCAAGGATATCATTCCTCATAGTAAGTTTTTGTTTTTTGATCAGATGTTCTTTCAGCAAGTCTGAGGAGTTGCCATGTGGAATGCTTGTGCCCACACACACACACATATATATATATATATATATATATATATATATATATATATATATATATATATATATATATATATATATATATATATATATATATATATAGGGGTCTATATTAGATGCTCGACTGCTTGAATGTTTGAATCTCTAAAGGTCGACCTTTAGAGATCGAACAGTTAAGCGATCCAAATTTTGTAAAAATTAAAAAAAAAAATACACAATAGAAGAAAAAAACTAAAGGGTTTAAGCAGGGGGGCAAGCTCCCCGGCACCCCCCACACCCCCCTACTTTAATATACCAACTCCAAGATCTCGCTACAGTGTAGGGAATGGGACATTTCCCATTTCTGCACTGTAGTTCACTGAAGTGCAATCTCGGAGTTGGTATATTTAAATAGCGGGGGGGTGTGGGGGCGCAGCCAACACGTGGGGAGTGCAGGGCACCCTGCCTAGACCCTTTCTACATGTTTGTTTGTTTTGTTTATAGTTTTTCACTATTTCGAATGTTTAAGTGTTCGATCTGTAAAGGTCGACCTTTACAGATTCGAACATTTAAGCGTTCATTCTAGTAATATAGATGCTATATAGATATATATATATATATATATATATATATATATATATATATATATATATATACACACACACACACATACATACATACACGTGTGTGTATTTATATTCACTTTAGAAGATCAAAAGCCCATAACATTGAAATTCAAAACATTGAGACCAAAATCTTGAAAATTCAAAACACTGAAAACTCAAAACATTGAATCCCATAACTTTGAATATACATAGGAAACCAACATTTAATATGCCAGCACAACTACATACAGAAAAAAATAAAAACAAACCATATTACACTTCTCCAACTGTAAACAGGGGGGCAAGGCCCCTGTGCCCCCACCACCCCCTGCTACTTAAATATATCAACTCCAAGATTGCACTACACAGAACAAAATGGCAAGCATACCATTCTGCGCTTCAAGACTGCATGTTTAAATTGTAAAAAACTATCCTCAACCTTCTCTTAGAAACAATATTTCACTGCTAAAACATTACACATTACTATATATCTCTCCGATACTTACCGGAGTTTCATAGGTAACCTCAGTCATGTTCCCTTCTTACATGCTATACTACAACATAACACATCTTAGTGTAGTGCGATCTCGGAGTTGATATATTTAAGTAGCAGGGGGTGTGGGCCCCCCCCACTTATATTTGGAGAAGTGTTTTGTTTTTTGTTTGTTTCTGTATGTAGTTGTGCTGAAATATGGTACGGTTTTTTTCTATGTTTTTCAATGTTATGGGATTCAATGTTTTTGAGTTTTCAGTGTTTTGAATTTTCAAGATTTTGGTCTCAGTGTTTTGAATTTCAGTGCTATGGGCTTTCACTCTTCTAAAGTGAATTTGTATGTGTGTGTGTGTGTGTGTATATATATATATATATATATATATATATATATATATATATACACACACACACACACACACACACACACACACACACACACACACACACACACACACACACGCACGCACACATGAATATTGTTTTATCTGCTTGGGAGAAGGGCATCTTCAGATCCTGTTTCTTTCAGCTCTGTATTTTTTATGTAAGATTTCAAGATGATATTTGTATTTTCCGGTTGGATTCTGATGAAAGTTTGAATTATTTGAGTATTTACAACTATCAGGTGATTTTGTTTTTTAACGTTTACTTGTGTCCTCCTTAGACTCATTACTACTATCTAGGTGTTAAATTAGGAAAGGACAATATTTAAATCAAGGATAAATCGTAAGTTGAACTCCTACTTAAACGTTTGTAGTCACCATCTACCCCATCAAAAAAAGCATAATCAAAGGGAAGTTGGCTAGGGATGTTCATATGACTTTGACTATCATGAATTCCTAGATGGGTGTGAATTTGTTGTTGGTTTGTATAAGGAGTGGCATTACCCCACCAATCTGTTGTAAGTTAAAATTGAAGTGGTATCTGGCTGGGGTAATAGATACATTTATTAGTTAATACTCTCATTAAGGAGGTTAATGATCCTAGAACTGGGGAAGTTTTAAATAATGTTTTTACTTTGAGATATAATAGTAATGTGGAACTGTTATTTGCATTATTAACAAACATTGGGCACATTTCATTTTTTTGTTTTCTGATGCTCTAAATTTTCAGAAAAAGTAGATTTTGTTTATAAAAGTAATAAAAATGTTAAGGAGGTACTTGGGATGGCAAGTGATAGCTCCTTGCATAAAAGTAAAATTAAAACATTTAAGTGTGATATGTGCTTTCAATGTGTGTATGTTATGAATGTAGAGAAAATATTTTTGAAAACATGCAAATTAGAAATTAAATCTAATATTCTAATTGTTCCTCCAAGGGTGTAATATTTATTGTGTGTGCTGCTTAAAGTGTGATGCCTATATTGGGAAAACTGAGCATTCCTTTAGAATTACATATATGAGCATATGTATGATATTTCCCATATTTTGAATGTAATGTTTTGTACAAATGCACTAAAATTTGTACACGGTGCTTTTATTTTTTTTTTTTTTTTGTATTACAATAGGTAGACCATAATGCCCATGGGGGGCCTTGGGAGACCTTTATTGAACACAGGGAATTGTACTGGCAATTAAAAAAATTGAATGCTGTTTTTTTTTTTTAGGTCTTAATGATAACATTTCTATAGTAAACATCATAAAGCTGTGGGCAGCTTGATTAGAAACTATAAATTATTAGTTATTACTTTTAAGTGCATTTCTGATTTATTGTACATTTTTACTCTTGTATTTACTATTTTACTTTTATTATTTGGCGTTAGTATTTAATACGTCACTCAATGTGTATAGTTTTTAGTGAGTATCATGAGCTGATGTTTTAATTATTTGAATTATTAGCTCAGAAGACCAAGTCATGTGATGTTCCAATGTTATTATAGGGCATTACTAATTGTATGTCCTGAAGAAGTGCTGAATATTGGATGAAAGCACTAAACCTATACAGTAAAGTATTCTCTTTTTTAATGTTATGTTGCTTCGCCAGGCTGTCATAGCCTGACCCAGGTTTATTTTATGTTGGTTCTTGGAGGTTTTCTGTGGTTGCTCCACTCTTCTTTTGGTTCACTATTTTTTTTTAACAGTTCAGTGTTAAATGGTGCTTCAGTTTATATTTGTACTTTTTGCTTAGTCTATTTTCAAAATCCAGCAAGTCACTTCCACATTCGATATACTAGCTGCAAGAGTGTACTATCTTACCATGTTCATCCTTTTCATGTGGTTAATCAGATAACAGTTTTACCTAAGGATGTGAAATCATCCTTACTACTGTTGAACATTCACCTGCCTTTTTTTCATGGTTTTGATCAAAAGGTTCTATCTTCATTTATCCTTACAAGTTACCATGGTCTGCAGCATTTCAATAATCAATCTGTAAAAAGAAAAATAGGGTATATATATCCACTCAACTAGCTGGCCTGTTACACACAGTGCTCATGAGATTGAAAGTTAACTTTTTCTAGATTTAAAAGAAATGGTGATGTTATAGTACATTTATGCATCAGTGCCACAGCGGTTGCATTGTTGCCTCACAGCAAGAGGTTCTCCAGTTCGATTCTCAGCTGGGGTGCCTTCTGTGTGGAGTCTGCATGTTCTCCCTGCATTAGTGTGGGTTTCTTCCCACGATACAAAGACGCATCTGGAGCATTTCTTCCCGGGCTTTCTCTGAAAATTGGCTTAGTTTCAAATCAGACTTTCCCAGTAAACAAGTGTTAAATAAAATAAATAAATGTATGAAGCACAATTTCAACTTCAACCTGTATGCAGCAGGGTAAATAGATATATCTACCCAAAAATATTCAGATAATCAGACTTATCGTGACACTACATCAAAGTGTACCAAAGTCTTCAGGTATGCATCAGGATACCAGTGGAATATTAAGTGATTAACATCATTCACAGTCTTGCATCATGCTATCGTGTAATCAGGGGCATGTTGCAACCCATGCATCTACTGCTAAAGGCATCTCTCTTGGGCAGGTGCATGCAAGAGATGCTCATCCCTCTACTATGCATGATCTGCATCAGTCTAGAAAATCAAGCCACTGCAATAACTGCTGAGGTGTCCCTGTAGACACAGACACAAACCACCATCTCCATCACCACAGGACCCAGTGCTTCATGCACAGATATTCAGTGACACTAGCCCTTTACAACCCCTTTTAAATGAATGCCCCCCAATCCCCTACACACAAATGCAGTCTTCCTTTTCATTGTCCTCAACACTCACACTTTTCCTTGTGAAAGATCATAGGAAGTTACTAGGCTATTGGCCTTGAGGCCCTTACAAGCATAGCCAAAAATTTATCCCATGCTCCAACAAGTCAGCACCCTATGCCTCTGTCCAGCAGGAACATAGGTGGAATCCCAGGGGTATATTTTCTGTTCCTCATCCAGTTATCCATGTTGCACTTAAAAAGGTTTAACGAGGTACTCTGCTTTACGTGATGAGAGAGTCTATTCCACAAAAGGGGGAGTCTCTGGGACACATCTGTCCTGCCAACAAGTCCTATTAATGTCACTGACCAGGTTGAGGTCTCGTGTGCGGGTTAACCGAATGGAGCTTGACTTGTGAATATGCAGTAGTCCATCAGGGCGGGATCTGAGATTGCTTTGTATGCCAGACAGAGGTCACCTCTGAGGAGTCTGTAGGAGACTGAGTAGAGGGACAGGGCTTTTAGCCTTTCTATGTAATATAGATGATTGAGGCCCTGGATTCTCCAGGTGAGGAATCTCTGCAATCTTTCCAACTGCTGCATGTGCTTTGCATGTGGGTTATACTGCTCAGACAAGCTCCACGTAGGTTTACAGAGTGGTCCTAGCAGCAGGGAACTCAGAAAAGCGACTACCTTCTGGATTTAAGTATCTTTGCTTTTTTTTCACTTGAAATAGCTTCTGTAGCTTACCTTGAACTAGCCTGAACTGTTATTTAACTGATTGCTGCATTATTTTAAAATCTGCACTTAAAGTTACATTTTAGTCGAATTTGATCGAAAGTTTGCTTGCTTGTTTGTTTAATTTAACTGTGGAGGCTGCCCACTAAAGTGTGCTAGCCTGTGTAACTAATTTATAACTGTCTCTGCATTTTCTGTGTGTTTCTACCAAAAAAAAAAAATAATCCTTGTTTTCCCGCCTTCCTCGACTAGTTTAGACCAGTTTACAGGCATTGCTGTATTCTGGGCTGTGGTGTAGTTCCTGTGTTGTCCATTACCTTACTTGGATAGAAGGAAGTTTCTTTGCTCACCAGTGGGAGTGGGGAGCATTGAGCAGCCTACCTGTCCTTGGGGGAAGTGACCTCAGCACAAGAAGCTGTAGTAATTGGTTGTTTGGGACCATTTCCAGCTCTTTTGTAGTTCACTGTTTAAAATCCGCCTCTGGGCGTTTTTTTCTGGCTATACTGCTCAGACAAGCTCCATGTGGGTTTACAGAGTGGTCCTAGCAGCAGGGAACTCAGAAAAGCGACTACCTTCTGGATTTAAGTATCTTTGCTTTTTTTTCACTTGAAATAGCTTCTGTAGCTTACCTTGAACTAGCCTGAACTGTTATTTAACTGATTGCTGCATTATTTTAAAATCCGCACTTAAAGTTACATTTTAGTCGAATTTGATCGAAAGTTTGCTTGTTTAATTTAACTGTGGAGGCTGCCCACTAAAGTGTGCTAGCCTGTGTAACTAATTTATCACTGTCTCTGCATTTTCTGTGTGTTTCTACCAAAAAAACAAAAAAATAATCCTTGTTTTCCCGCCTTCCTCGACTAGTTTAGACCAGTTTACAGGCATTGCTGTATTCTGGGCTGTGAAGTAGTTCCTGTGTTGTCCATTACCTTACTTGGATAGAAGGAAGTTTCTTTGCTCACCAGTGGGAGTGGGGAGCCTTGAGCAGCCTACCTGTCCTTGGGGGAAGTGACCTCAGCACAAGAAGCTGTAGTAATTGGTTGTTTGGGACCATTTCCAGCTCTTTTGTAGTTCACTGTTTAAAATCCGCCTCTGGGCATTTTTTTCTGGCTATACTGCTCAGACAAGCTCCACGTGGGTTTACAGAGTGGTCTTAGCAGCAGGGAACTCAGAAAAGCGACTACCTTCTGGATTTAAGTATCTTTGCTTTTTTTCACTTGAAATAGCTTCTGTAGCTTACCTTGAACTAACCTGAACTGTTATTTAACTGATTGCTGCATTATTTTAAAATCTGCACTTAAAGTTACATTTTAGTCGAATTTGATCGAAAGTTTGCTTGCTTGTTTGTTTAATTTAACTGTGGAGGCTGCCCACTAAAGTGTGCTAGCCTGTGTAACTAATTTATCACTGTTGCTGCATTTTCTGTGTGTTTCTACCAAAAACAAAAAATAATCCTTGTTTTCCCGCCTTCCTCGACTAGTTTAGACCAGTTTACAGGCATTGCTGTATTCTGGGCTGTGGTGTAGTTCCTGTGTTGTCCATTACCTTACTTGGATAGAAGGAAGTTTCTTTGCTCACCAGTGGGAGTGGGAAGCCTTGAGCAGCCTACCTGTCCTTGGGGGAAGTGACCACAGCACAAGAAGCTGTAGTAATTGGTTGTTTGGGACCATTTCCAGCTCTTTTGTAGTTCACTGTTTAAAATCCGCGTTTGCACGGCTTTGCGTGGTCGTGCGCATAGCCGGTTAAACAAGGTTAAACTTTTTCTGGCTCCGCCAAGTCTGTTCTTCAAATTTTCCCTTAAGGAAGCTCTACTCTTAGTATAACCAGACTACTCACTGTATTATAAGCCTAGCACTTGTTCTCAGTACTTCTCTACTAAGTAAGCACTCTCGTACTAAGTAAAGCACTACATCTACTTATCACCCCTGTGAATACCCACTTCCCTTAAAGGTATACCACTCCCTTATACTGTTCTAGCATGTCGAGTGGTAGATTACTGGCGTTGTCTCCAGTTCAGCTGGTCAATCTGGGCATCTTGAGACAATGCTACAATTGTCTCATGTACACAGACAACCCTCTCCTCCTCCCAACAAACACAAATACATGTGAGAGATGCAACTATATAGCCAAACTGGAGGCTGAACTCTCTCAACTCAGGGCTGGCATGACCAGACAGGAGGAGATGGCAACCACACACACAACAATCCCAGTCCCACATAGACCTACCACAACTGCAAACCAAACACATAAAGACACAAAAACATACTCGGAGGCTCTAATAAAAAACTTACCAAAACAGCAGAGGCTCCCAAAGCAGACATCCAAAAATCCACCACCTCAAAACAAAACACATGCAACACATACTTCAATAAATCAGTGTGTCGACCAATCGCAGCCCTTAAGGCCAAACACCTTGCCTGATACACTAGTAATAGGTGACTCCATAGTCAGACACACTGATGTCCCACTGACCAGGCTGAACAAGGAGAAGGTGACTGTGAGTTGTCTATCGGGAGCTAGGATCCGCCACATAACACACGCACTCAGGTCACTCCAAAGCAATACAAATATGACTCTGTCATTGTCCATGCTGGTGTGAATGACCTGAGACATACCTCACTGGACTACATGAAAAGAGACATAGAGGAGCTCTCCGATTATGTAGCCCAGGCTGGTATGATCCTGACCCTGAGCAGCATCTTGCCCTCACCAAGAATGATACCACAATACAAAGACAAGATGATCAGCTTTAACAATTGGCTCAAGTACTGGTGTCATTCTAAGGGGATCCAATGTCTGTCTGTCTGGGATGATATGTTGGACAAGCCACGCTGCTTCGCAAGGGATGGCTTACACCTGTCACCACTGGGCTTCCGGATATTGGCTAAGGCTCTTGCCACCCCCATAGTGCCTTTTTAGGCAAGGCTCAAAAGACAAACCCACCTCCTTAGAAAACAAAAATGGAAAAAACTAAGGGTAATGCTGTTCAACGCCAGAAGTCTAAATCTCAAGATGCAGGCACTTGATGCACTCCTCAGCATGGAGAACATCGACGTCTGTGCAGTAACTGAAACCTGGTTCAAGGCTCCTGAGAGCACCCCAGCGCTACCAGGCTATACCTCGTATCATGCTTTCGCCCCAAAACCGGGCGAACCACAAGGAGGGGAGTGTCCATATTCATAAAGGACACCCACACCTCCAGGTTAGTAGCAACACATGAAGCATCAGAGACCATACAGGTGCAACTAACCATAGGCAAAACTGCTATACAACTGGTAGCATGTTACAGACCACCCTCCCAATCTCAAGAATTCCACTCAGTCTTCCTGAAGACATTGGAGGATATGAATGTATCACAAAATACCATCATACTGGGAGACTTCAACTACCCAAACATAGATTGGGTACATTATTCTAGCCCTAATAACCTAGCCCAAAGGTTCCTGGAATTCATAAATTCAAATGCACTGGAACAACTAGTCACCTCTCCCACTAGGGGAGATAATATACTAGACCTGATCATCACAAACATGGGGACAAAATGCTCCACACCGAAGTATACCCCTCACTAGTGAGATCTGACCACAAACTAATCACCCTGGATATACATATCCCACCTCCACCCCCAGCACAAAAGACCACAGTGAAAAACTTCTCAAAAGCAGACTTCACTCTTCTTAAGACTGAGATGGTATCCTTTAAGCCCACTGTGCCAGTGGATACCACATCCCACAATGCCGAATCCTTCACAAATGCTTTCTATGGACATCTCCAAGAATGCATGGATCATGCAATCCCAAACAAATCCAAGTCCCTCTCCACCAAATGTAAGCGTCCTGTCTGGTGGACCTCAGCCATAAACAAATTGTATAACAAAAGAAGGAAGCTACTGCACGTCAGAGCGAAATCCCATGAAGGGAAGACATCTCTGATCAACATTAGCAGAAAACTACGTTCTCTCATAAAAACATCCAAGGCAAACTTTGAGAGAAAAATCGCTAAGGACACTAAAGATAACCACAAAGCCTTCTTCAGCTATGTTAGAAACCTGGTTGGAAACCCTCAGATATGCTCAGAGTTGGTTCACAACAACAAAAAATACACTGAACCCACAGATATTGCTAACATTCTGGCTGACAGGTTCAGTGCAAATTTCTCGCCTCCTTCACTCCCAAAAGAAGAAATACTTATCCCAGCTGAATGTAATCTCCCTGTCATCTCAGAAGTCCAAGTGAGAACCGCCCTAAACAAAGCAAAAAACACAGCATCAATGGGACCTGACGGTATCCCGGGGTGCGTGTTACGTGAACTCCAAGAGGAGCTAAACCCTGGCGTACAGCAACAGTGGTCCCACTCCACAAGGGGGGTGCCTCTACAGACCCTGGAAACTACCACCCCATAAGCTTGACTAGCCTGGTCTACAAAGCTATGGAAAGAATCATTATGGAACTCATAAACAGAGACATAGGGGACCTGCAGACGCTTGACCCCACCCAGTTCGGCTTTGTAAAGGGCAGATCCTGCCTTTTAAACCTGGTTGACTTTTTCGAAACAGTCACTAGAGCCATTGATGAGGGCAAAGCAGTCCATACAGCATACCTGGACTTGGCTAAGGCCTTCGACACAATACCCCACTCAGGCATCATAGATAAGCTAAACAGCTTAAAAGTAAACCCTTATGTCACTAGATGGGTTGCAAACTGGCTAAAGGACAGAACCCATAAAGTTAAAATCGCTGGAGCAATGTCAGACTCAAAGCCAGTCACAAGTGGTGTCCCACAGGGATCTGTCCTGGGACCCCTCTTGTTCGGCATTTATTTCTCAGATGTTAAAGCAAACATGGGAGGGCTGTGGCTGACAAAGTTCGCAGATGACTGCAAACTAGGTGCCATAATCGATACACCAGCAGATACACACATCCTACAAAAAGGCCTCACTGAAACGGACAACTGGTGCCGTAGTCACGGCCTTAAACTAAATGCCAAAAAATGTATAGTCATCCCTTTTGGAAAAAACAAAGTACCCACAAATTATCACATAGACAGCAACCCACTGAGTATGGAAAAAGTAATCAGAGACCTAGGGACCCAAGTAGACAGCGACCTCTCATTTGACACCCATGTTGCCAAAGTGGTTAGAAAAACATTCTACCTTGCACACCTCATCATGAAGGGTTTCACATCCAGATCCAAGGATGTCATTGTAGCGCTATATTCCTCCCTCATCAGACCCATGATTGAGTAGAATGCCCCATTTGGTATGTACCTCACCCGGCACTTGCAACAGCTGGAGAGACCACAAAAGTACCTCACCAAAAGGATCAAGGGTCTCCAACATATGTCTTATTCTGCCAGACTAAAGAAACTTCAGCTCTATTCAGTAGCATACCGCCTGCTCAGAGGTGATCTCTGCCTGACGTACAAGGCCATGTCCAATCAGGATCTGATGGACATGCTCCACCTCAAAAAATCCAAATCCATCAGGACCACGAGAGCTAAAGACTTAAACCTCGGCACAAGTATGAATAGGACATGCTGGAGGGATAGATTCATAACCCAGAGGGCTTCCCATGCTTTGGAACAGGATCCCAGTTCGTATTAGGCAGAGCCCCTCACTGACTCTCTTCAAGAGAAATCTTGATGAGTGGATGGGAGATCAAAAGTTTACCCCAGGGGTCACATCTGTGTCACTGCTAGACAGGGGCACAGTAAACTAACTCTATTATATAAGGGGACCTTCACTGTGTCACTACTAGACAGAGGCACAGTATTCTAGATTTATTCTGTACATTTTTGTACCAGTTCATGGGGTGGCAAAAGCCACATCACTATGGCTAGGCTTACAAATGCCCCAGGGCAGATAGCCTAGTACTATACTATGAAACTATGAAACTATAAGGTACATGCCAAAAGGGGCATTGTATTCAATAATCGGTCTTATAAGGGAAGAATACAGAGATGTTATGACCACCTTGTCCCTGGATGAGTTACCCTTACTAATGAGTGGGCCATGTTGAAAGCTTTCCATACAACAGAGGCAATATAGTGGTCAAAAGTCAGTTTGCTGTCAACCTGGGTTCCCAAGTCCCTTACAACTGATAGCGTGCTTAGTGCCTTATTATCAATGTGATTTGTGGGGACATCATTCTCTCCAAAAGGGATGAGGATGCATTTTTTGGCATTCATTTTGAGGCCATGTTTCTGGCACCAGTCATTTGTTTGGGTGAGACCCTCTTGGAGGATGTCCACGTCACTAGAGGAAATGATGACAGCACCAGTCATCTGCAAACTTGGTCAGCCATAGCCTACTAGGTTTGGCCAGCACCTCTGAGAAGTATATCCCAAACAGCAGATGTCCCTAGACCGATGCCTGGGGTACACCGCTTGTTACGTGTCTTCTACTTGAGGTGGCTTTCCCTATTTTGACTAGGTGGGTTCTATCAGTAAGCCAGTTTGCTACCCATCTGGTAAGATATGAATTGATGCCTAGTTGAGAGAGCTTATCGATTATACTTGAGTGGGGAATAGTATCGAAGGCCTTGGCTAGGTCAAGGTAGGTGGTGTGCACTGTCTTCCCCTCATCTATGGCCTTGGTGACTATATCAAAGATGTCAGCCAAATTTGACAGGCATGACCTCCCCTTAAAACCAAACTGTGCTGGATCAAGTGTCTGGATGTTGCCAATGTCCTTGTTAATGATGTGCATGATGATCCGCTCCATGGCCTTGCAGATTAGACTAGTTAGGCCGATAGGGCTATAATTTCCTGGATCGGTGGATGCTCCACCTTTGTGCAAAGTGATGACAGTAGCTGTCCTCCACTCGGCTGGGATGAAGCCGGTGTTCAGGATTTGGTTGAAAAGGGTGCCTAAGGGTGCTGCAAGTTCCTGCCTGAGTTCATGTAAGATGCAGCCTGGGATGTTATCGGGTCTCATGGAGGCTGTATTTTTTGCCTTTGAGAGGGCAGTTATGACTTGTTCCTAGAGATATGGTGAGGGGGGCAGGTACTGTGGATGTCCTGTTTTACTGATGGGGACAGAGGAGTTAAGTTTTCACTGAACCTGTCTGCCAGCAGGTTGGCTATATCTACAGGGTTTGTGTATGTGGTGTCCTTGACCACCAGTTCTGAGCAGATCTGGGTGCTTCCCTTAACATTGCAGACATATGTAAAGAAAGCCTTATGATTGTCTTTAGTAGATGTGGCCAGTTTCAACTCGAATTTTGCTTTGGAGGATTTTACTAGTGCTCTTATTTGCTTGTTCAGGCTAAGGAGAGATTCCTTCCAATTAGACACCTGCTCTTCCTTGGTCCTAGTCAGCAACTTTTTTCCTTTTATTATAGAATTTATTTATTGTAGATGTCCATCAGACTAGTTTACTCTTCCTTGAGGAGGAGGATTTTGTCCGACCTGGTATTCCTGATTCCCTGCAGGTATATAAATGCTCATATAGTACTTTGGTGTCAGTTTGGACATATGTGACAGTTTCTAAAGAGCAGGAGGGGGCTTTGAAGCTGTTTATACCTTCCCTCAGGAGGTTGTTATCAGCTTTGGAGAAGTTTTTTTGTTTGACCCTAGCTGGGGGGGGGTCAGGGGAGATGGTGACTTTGAAAGTGACAGCTTTGTGGTCGGTTCTTACCAGGGATGATGACACTGTAGGGATGCTGCAGTGGTTACTCATGTTGGTTAATACGAAGTCCAAGATATTTTCAACTCTTATGGGGGTGTCAGCCGACTAGTCAAAGGCATTTGCATTGACAAAATCAAGGAATCTCTGGGAATTTGTGTTTTGGCATGAGTATTTCTTCCAATCTATGGTTGGATAGTTAGTCGCCCAGGATCAGGGTAAATGGTTGAATCTTGATCTATTCGAAGAGGTCCAGATAGGTGGAGTGGGCATCTTGAGTCAGAGTTGGACTGTGTTACTTGGGTAGCCCATATTTGACTCGGTCTCACTAACTTATGCATAGGTAAGCATAGTCTGGTGTTGAGCTTGCATGCATTATTTTACTGTAGTGCATACGCTGTGTTATGGGCCAAAGCTGTGTGCAAACCTCTGCCTCTTTGCCATTGCTATGGCATACTGCACTCACCTCCATTTAACATATTCATCCCTGCTGCTGGGTCCTCTGCTGACTCATGATGATGGATAAGCACCCGACTCAAGGATAGTGTGCCTGTCTTGCACAAATTGTATGCTGTCATATGCTTCACTGCCATTGAGACCCTGAATAGGAAACCAGAAAATAAATGATATGGATAAAAAATATTAAAAAGTAAAACACAATTGTAACCCAGTGCCAGGTGGCACATTAGGAATTTACTTTCAATACTCCATTTGGGTTTATGATCTTGATAACCCTTGGCTTGTTATTTACAACAAGTACTTCAATGATTCATACTGTCCTGTGCTATAGCAATGTACTGTCAACAAGACGACTCCTGTAAGGTCTACCCTGTAGTATGTTGCCTTCTTCGCATTGTCTCCTGCAAATGTTGCATCTAATGTGTGTCTTACAGAGCAGAAACATTACTCCAGGAAGACATGTTTTCTGATAACAGTCTACAGTCAGTTTTACCTTGTAAAGATAAATCTGCTCTTAAATTCCTTTCTGTACTCTGCAGTATTTTGTCGCCTCACAGTAAGACGTTGTCCTGTTGGATTCTCAGCTAGAGCATCTTCTGTGTGGAGACATGCGTGAATGGGCGTACCTTCGATGAAGGTTGTACGTCAGGGCTGGCAACTCGGCACGTAAAAATCTACCGCCAATCATTAGCGGACTGGATTTCCGCTTTGGCAACCCCTAACCGGGAAAAGCTGAAAGACACAACAACTCCTCTGCAGTATTCATGATCTACCTCCTCTGCTGGTGGCATTCTGGTAGTGCAGGATATGATGCAGTTATACCTCTCAACCTCTTAACACAAGAAATCTGGACAAAGTCAAATATAATTGGGGGAATAAGGCCCAAAAATAGGGACAGATTTTAAATATTACTCTTATAAATTTAGAAAGATGCTAGAATAAAAGCTTTTGTGTTACCATGCATTTTTCTGAAGGACATGAAGTTTGTTTGTTTGTGTCTTTCGGCATTTCCCAGTTAGGGGTCGCCACAGCGGAACTCCGGTCTGCTAATGATTGGTAGTTGATTTTTTACGTACCGAGTTACCAGCTCTGATGCACAACCTTCAACGAAGGTATGCCCATTCACGCACGTCTCCACGCAGAAGACACTCTGAGAATCGAACCGGACAGCGTCTTACTGTGAAGCGACAACGCTACCGCAGCACCACCACCGTGAATCTGAAGGACATGAAGTCTGAAACTCAAATGTCATTATTTACTGAATTTAATTTTCACTGATTTTTCCAGAAATCCACTAATTTTTATGAGGAAAAGACTGAAAATATGAGGTAAAATTTTGTTCATTCTGCAAAAATCTGGACAGTTGAGATGTATTCTCCTTCATCTCGTAGAGGGTGTAGTTTGGTCCTACAGGCTTCGGTGTTCGGTAGTGTTCTCCATCTGATAACTGTAGTCTGGTATTGCAGACTTTGGTGTACAAAAGTGTTCTCCATCTGATAACTGTAGTCCACTATTGCAGGCTTTGGTGTACAAAAGTGTTCTCCATCTGATAACTGTAGTCCACTATTGCAGGCTTTGGTGTACAGTAGTGTCCTCCATCTGATAACTGTAGTCAGATATTGCAGGCTTTGGTGTATAGTAGTGTCCTCCATCTGATAACTGTAGTCAGATATTGCAGGCTTTGGTGTACAGTAGTGTTTTCCATCTGATAACTGTAGTCTGGTATTGCAGGCTTTGGAGTACAGTAGTGTCCTCCATCTGATAACTGTAGTCAGATATTGCAGGCTTTGGAGTACAGTAGTGTTCTCTAATTCTAACTAATTGTAGTCTGGTCTCCTCCCTCTGGTGGCTGTAAATGGGTAGTGAAGGCTTTGCTACAAAGTCATTTAATTATTTGACCAGGTTAACTCCACTAGGCCAATAGTATCTTTTCAGATGAGATCTGAGGTGATATTCATACTCACTAGGGTAAATTTTGGCTACAGTATGAGGCAACTTCCCATACTAACAGTAAGTGCCATGTAATCTTTTACATCCACTTGATCTGCCACCAACTCAGGCAGATCTTGGTTTAACATCTCAGTCGAAGGACTGCACCGTCAGAAGTGTAGCACCCCATTGTGCTGTACTACAGTGTCAGTACTGGAAAATTAATGCAACTATCTGGTGCGGGCAGAGAACCTACAGCCTTCTGCCCCAAAAACTGAGCTATGGAGACTGTAATGTTCTTTCCCATCTGATTGCTGTACTCTGATAGAAGCAGATGATTTGCTATCGCCTCACAGCAAGAGGTTCTCCTATTCGATTCTTGACTGGAGCTCCTCCTGTGCGGAGTCTGCATGTCCTCCCTGTAGTCGAGTGAATTTAAAGACATGCAGGTAGGTGTGTGCATGTGTGGGTGTGCCTTCTTTGAAGGTTGGGCACCAGGCTGGCAACTCGACACCATAAAAATTCACTGCCCATCATTAGCGGACCGGAGTTCTGCTGTGGCGACACCTAACCGGGAAAAGCCGAAAGGAAAGGGATGAGGAGGAGATGAACTAAATTATATGGCAAAGAAGAAATGAATACTATTTGCTCAATGTATCCTTGTGCACGCGGAAAGATTGTTGTACCACTTCTATTTATGGCGGTTTATTATACAGACAGAACTCCCACAGATTCAGAAATATCCTCAGGGGTTCTTAGAAAAAAAGTCATAAAAGGGATTCTTCAAGATATTGAAAATTATGAAGTAAAAATGATTGCATACAGCAAGGTTCTTAATGCATGGAAAAAGTTGCAGTTGTATTAACAATCTGACAATAAAGGAAAATCATAGTGGCTTTAAACTAGTTTATATTATTTCATGTATGAGAAAACTACTTACAGAATTCAGTTTAAAAGCAAGGTGTGCTATAGCTGTGTTTCTTCTGTTTCTACTCATTCAAAGCCTGGACACTATTTAGTATATACAAGATAAAATTCAATGAAGATGTTTAAAAAAAAATAAGTGTCTCTTGAGAAACAAGACTTGTGTTCTGAAAATACCAGTTGGCAAAAGTGAAGATAGGAAATAGTATTGTCTCCTGGAGCTGTAAGCATGCAAGACGTATTAATTTCATCACAACACCTGTGACTGCTATAAGATAGTAATTAGGGGATCTGAATATCTGTCTCCGTGAAACCACTGGAAGTGAGTAGGCAATACAACATAAGGAGAAGACGGAACTAATACGGTGGTGTCTGCAGAAATGAACCAAGACATGCATACAACAGACAGGAGTTGAGTAAATATCGAAATCTGAGGACCCTGAAAGCCGTACAAACAATACTCAGGTCATTCTCTCTATGAAGGTAAATCTTATTTTAGTAATTCTAATGCTGAAACTGTCCGAACTCTATGACCCAGCATATAAAAGGCAGTAAAACTGAACATTTCAAGAATATCAGCATGTCAGCACTTAGCAAAATACAAATATCATAAAAAGGCACAGAAAATGAGCAGAAAAGAAACAAAATAAAGGAAAATTTGTTATAAACTTAAGAATTTTTAGAATGAGAGTATCTGTGTTTATAGTTTCTAGAGACTGCTGAGAATGGCACTTCATAATGTATTTAATATGCAGCAGAGAAGATATCTAGAGATTGGGAGCAATCTAGCATTTGCATGGAAGTGATAAATTACATTTTTTAAAGGGAACACATGAGTAAGAACCTAAGTATCTGTTCGCTCATCCATTTAGTTGTCTTTTCAGAAGCATGTTTACTAGTAAAACCCACTGCTATGCCAAATGAACAGATTTTAACTGCTTCACCAAACAGACTGTATTTTTTGCAGTCCTGAGGTACACATTATAACTGGACTTGTTCTATACAGTCTGTGAGAACAACTGCCTAATTTAAAAAGTATGCTATTACCCCAGCTGCTTGAATTCTACTTCCTTGCAGCCAGGGACACGAGCAACTGGTAGCTTGTATGGCTTACTGCTCATGCCCAGTCTCAAATACCGTGTTCACACTAGGCGGGGAAGTGATGGGGAGGAAGTGCACCTGCTGGTGCCCCTGGGGTAAGAGTGTGAAATGGTTTAGCTAGCAATCAGGAAGACTTTAGGTTTAGGGAGAAGGGAGTTTAGGAATAGGGAAAAGAAAGGCAACTTTAGGTTTAGGGAGTGACTATGGAGTTTTAGGTTAAGGGATCAGGGGGATGAGTTTAGGTTTATGGAGTGATTGGGGACTTTCAAGTTTAAGGAGGGGGAAGGGGGGTATAAGTTATGAGAGTGAATGGGGAGTATTAGGTCTAGGGACTCAGGTGGGGGTTTTAGATTTAGGAATTTAGAATTTTTAGAACTGGGTGGGTTTAGGTTTTGTTAGGGCTATTAAGGCTTAGATGTTGAGAGGGCTGCATAGGAGAGGGGATCAAAGCAGCAGGAGTTTGTTTTTTTGAGTACGTGGCAGTGAAGAAGGTGCATCACGAGTTACTATCAACAGCACCTGCAGTAGGACCCTAAATACACTAGTCCAAGGCGCACTTGAATTCCCTAACAAGTTAGTGAAGAGAGAGCATTTTTTTTCTTACATCCCTTATGAATAGTTTGGTGATTATTAGCAGCTGAACTATACATACCCAAGTCATCTATGAATGCATTGGAATGTAACGAGCACATTAACAATACATCAGTGAACATAAGTCACATTCTGTCCTATCTATTCACAAGGAAAATATATGGTTATTGAGCATTCATAACTATACTGCTCAAAATTCACTTATAAAGCCCATCAAATTGTTAACAATCATTACATTTGTAGCTAAGAATTTTTTTACGTAGAACTGCCAAAGTAGTATAATTTGATATGCAGGTTGTGTTCCTACTGCACTTTAACAAAATAAAGCGTTCATTTCCTGAAAACATTTATTTCATGTTGAAATGCCTCATTGCAAAATGTCTATTTCCATCCTGAATGGCTCTAGTGCATCTTTCACAAGGAAATAACTTTCAGCAGTATTGGTAAAAGACCACCCCTGGTCTCTACTGCAGGAGACTGTGTTATCCAAGCTTATAAGGATCTTTTCTGTAAAGATGTCATCCATATTGTGTTTTGCCTAAGTCTAATGCAAACCAGACCTAAGTCTAATTGCTATGGTGAAGTAGTTGTACAATGTGGAATTCATTCTTAACCACTTTTAACTCTTATAGTGCTACAATGATTGGCCCATTTTATCAAACCTTCACTTACCCTCAGTAAAACAAGGAAAGCATAAAACAGTTAAGTATTACAAATTACTGAAAAGCCAGGCATCTGGCATTTCTCTGCCAGACAATGCATAATCTGTTTTCTTGTATTCTGTTTGTTTTTAATTTGGGAAAAATGTTTACTATAGTATTACTTTTCAAATCGGGGGGGGGGGGGCTTATAAGACCAAAGCAACACTAGTGAATGCTGTTATCTGAATATTGAAGCTGAAGTCACATTATCAGCAGTTCCTGATCAGATGTGGAATGTGAACTTTAGCAACATTCGTAACGTGGCTGAATCTCATTTACAGCTAAAAATGAGTTAAGTTCTGATCTAATAGAATATTTTGCCCTCTGACTCATAATTTGATAGCCTCTGCATGTTGTTAAATCCTTCCTACTGGCAAGATTTCCCCAGTCGCCCATATAATACATAAATGTGCCAGGAAAAAAATATGAACATTTCCGTAATCCTTACAATGTCCTCCCTTAGTCGGATTTCATTCTCTCTTCAGAGTAAGAATGACTTCCTTTAAACGTGTCAGTCTTAAGAGGTCCATTTCAGCCTTAACTGAAGAATATTTTGCTATACTGACAATCAGTTGTGGATCTGCTTGGAAAAATGTAGAACTTACTAAAATCAAATGATTTCACAAAAAAGCAGCTTTACTGGTCTTTATATGGTTGTATTGTTATTAGAAGACATGCTTTTTTTTTTTTTAAGGAATACCTTTAGAAAGAAGGCAACTTACAAGAATATTTATCACTATCGACGGGGAACATAGATTTTGACATGTTAAAATATTGAAAGTATATGTAGAAGTATGGCAGATCAAATAAGTGCAAATCATATGCCAGCATATACAGAAAGAAAATGATTTGGTATTCTCTTTGCATTCTCTTCCTTGGCTTTAATTATGTTTGTTTGGTTGGCAGGCAACAGACTGCTGAAGATGTTGATTTGGACAGGTTATGTCCAAGTAAAGCATGGAGTTCTGGAAAGGCTTGTACTTAGCGGAGTTTTTTTTTTTTTCAATGCTTGCAGGAAAAATACATCTCTTTGTGAAATGAATATACTATTGTATTCTGCTTTTAAAGCTCATCTGCAAATTGCTGTGACATGTAAACCATACAGCAATGTGATTTTAATAAAAATCAGTCATAAATGCACAGATTGTAGCTCAGTAACAAAAGGTAATTTTGTTCCATTCGTTGGTAATCATATTCACTTGTCTAAGCCATCTGAAGTTCTTAAAATTACAAAACAAACAACATTTTGAATAAAATACATTTTGATAACTTTATGCATTAACACATCATACTGCACACACAGCAGAAAGCCTGTACATATAACTTGCAACAATCAAAATATGCAAATAGAACAAACCCACTGTGTAGACAGCCTTAACTAGGATGCTAGAATAATCATTAAACTAACAAAAACTAAGACTAGACCAGTTTTAACTTCATATGCAAGAAAAGCTGAGAAATAATTTGATTATCTCAAAATATTCTACACTGGCTATAAAAGACTTCCAGTAACAAGCACATTAACCTTGAAAATAACACATTTATTTATTCATTCTCTATCACCCACTTTTACCTGTTTGGGGTTTAGGGACATCTGGAGCTAATCCTGGCACGCATCTGGTTCAGGGGCAAAAGAAACTGTTTTGAATGGGACATTAGTGCATTGCAGGACACACAAGCTTACTCCCTCACACTGACACACACACACACATAATCACATGCATGCCACACGTACATCAGTGAGCAGTTTAGATGCCAATCTATTTGTCTCCATGCTTTTGGAATAGGGCGGGAAACAGGAGACACTAGCAAAAAACATGGACCCCGGGGAAGACATTCAGGTTCTGCCTGCACATATAAGAAACCCTAGGTAATAGAAATGTGTTAATTTGTAAAAAATACGATGGAGTATGTCACACATTCTAAGCTATAAAATGGGAAAGCAAATAGTGAAGATGAAAGAGCATTAATAACAGAATAAAGGATTTCTTTTAGTTTTGTTGCATGACTTTAAACAATTGCATAGCACTGTGGATACATCTATATAAATTTAGTTTTCTATGATTGTAAACAAACATGTACATACAAACTGGGCATGTTTATGTGTACTTTATATGCGCGCACACACACACATACATATATATATATATATATATATATATATATATATATATATATATAAAGACGCACAAATGCTTACAAACACATGGATTAGATCGATATCTCTCTCTGTCTTTCTCATTCTCTACATGTGTGCACACATGTATATCTAACTGTGTGTGTGTGGAAAAAAATGTGTGGGTGTATATTTAAAGATAGATATAGGATCTGTTCACTTTTTTGAATATTCATGTGTTTGCAAAATGAAATGCAGGTAAATTTTTCTGAACATTCATTTTACCAAATGTCTGTTTTGGAAATGTCCATTTTGACAAAAGAGGTAAGTGTGCCTGTTTTAAATCAATGCTAGGAACCTAAACAAGAAACTCCACTGCATACAAGCCCTGCTCACTTTGGAGAACATTGTCATCAGCATAGTGATTGAAACATGGTTTAAAATAGAGGACAGCACTCCGGCTGTGCAGGCCTATAATACCTTTCACACGTTTAGACCAGCTACTGCACAGGAGGGTAAAAAAGGTGCAGGTGTCTCCATCTACATCTGGAAGAGACTTGCATCAGCTGGTAAAATAGCATGATACACTAGAGCTTTGTATGTCCAATTAACCATCATAATGGTCCCATACCTTCTATTAGCTAGTTATAGAACTCCCTCTATGACAGAAGAAAGCCACAACACCCGTCTACAGGAACTAGAGTCACACACACCATTAAGCACAATGCCACCTTCCTAGGTGATGTAAACTATCCAACTACATACTGGGAAACCTATAACACCAGTAGTGTACAAGCACAGAGATTCCTGGTCTTTGTCTATACAAATGCCCTGGAACAATAAGAGGGAATAATATCTTGGATATTGTGCTTAATAATATGGGAGCATCTTGCACCATCCCTTGTGTATCTTATTTACTTTAGGTCTGACCATAAAGCAGACTCCTTCAAAATAAAACTGAAACCAAAAATCCCTTTCAGCCAAGGTACCTTTAGAAATTTCTTTAAGGCAAACTACCTACTCCTAAGTGAACACTGGCAAGCTTCATATCCCCACCAAACCCTGTTAACTCTTCCGAATACACCGAAATGTACACCACCACATTATACCAGCATGTAAACAGTTGCATAGATACAGCAGTACCCTGTAGGAACAAGTGCCGGGCAGACCCCCAGAAACAAACCTATATGATGGAACAATGATATTAACAGGCTTTTTAATAAAAGGAAAATAATTTTGAGCAAAAGTAAGAAGAATTTCCAGAATGTTAGGGCCCTTGTCACTTAAACATCTCAGGAGATTAATACAATCCAACAAAGCCAATTTTGAGGCTAAAATGGCTACCCAAGCCAAAGACAAAATCATAAGGGATTTTTTTAGTTATGTTTGTAATCTCAAAGGCAGAACGCAGCACTGTGCTGAGCTGATTGTGAGTGATGTTACCTACACTGATGCTGCAGATATAATGTACCTATTCGCTGATACATTTAGCTCTAACTTTACACCTGTCTCCCCTCTTTCTGTCCCTCAGGGTAGAAAACTGTCTTACCTCCAGGTATCCTACAAGACCAAGTGCTATCAAAAGCTAAAAATACTGCATTGGTGGGTCCTGAATGCATCTTAAATAGACTGAAGCACAATTTACCCACACCTCTAGCAACAGTGTTTGGTCTAAGCCTACATATGGGTCTTGTATCAAGTGAATGGAGAAACAGCTACAGTCATTCCTCTGCATAAAGGAGGACCTTGCACAGACCCAAGCAATAAGAGACATAAATCTGACCAGCCTATTTGCAAAGCCATGGGGAAACGTATGTGATTAATCAGTCAGGACACAGGGAACCTCTACACACTGGACACATCTCACTTTGGATTCTTCAAGGGCAAGTCATGCTTACTCAGAGAACCAAAGCAATGGATGAAGGCAAAATTGTACACATCATGTACTATAACTTGGCCAAAGCTTTCAACACAATTCCCCACCCAGGCATAGTAGAAAAGCTAAATATACTGGGAATAAACCCCTATGTCACCCATTGGATTGTCAACTGGCTCACAGATATGACTCAGATAATCAAAATAGGGGACATTCCCTCTCCTGTTTGGCATCTACTTTTCTGAAATAAAAGCCAAATACCAAAGGGCTTTAGCTGACCAAGTCTGCAGATGACTTTATGCTAGAAGCAGCCATTGAATCCCAAAATGGCTTAGCCATCCCATAGGAAGTTTTACCCCAAATAAATGACTGGTATAAATAATTATGGACAGAAACCACTTGCAAAAAATGCATTACTATATCCTTTGACTATCCTCAGTGCTGTTGCCTGTTGCAGATTATTTTATTTTATGGGTCTTTTTTTAACATAAATTTGCACAAAGTATGGTACTCATCTCACCATCCCTTAATTTCTCTGTTTTACTATGCCATAGAAAATAGAAATAGCAAAGAGAAATAAAGTGCTGCTTTCCAGTTTAATCTAGTCAAACCTCCATTCTCTTGACAGTGGATAGCTACAGCATCCTGCATACTGGGAGACAGAAACAAATACAATACCTGGATATACAAGGTGAAACTAGAGAACTGTGTTAATCATAGAGTTGCATTAGTAGGAACAGAAGTAAAAGGCTAAGAAAGGAATTTTTGAGCATAGATAAATTTTACCAGTTGAAATAACTCCATATAAATTGCAGAGTGAGGCATTTCTGAGTACATTGCTGGTAGTGATAAGAGCTATGATGACAAGCAAAGCTTGAAACAAAACTCATTTTAATAACTTTAATCAAACCCTGATTTAAGAACGGGTTCCATTCCTGTGATGGTATTAGGCACCCTAAACATTTAGAGAATTAAAAAAAAACATGACTTTTCTTAAAGCAGTACTTCCAGACTGGTTGGGGGAGGGAAGCACATTCAATGATTGATACAAATATTAAAAAAACAGAGTTGTTTGTTCTATTTTTACATACTAAGCAGTGACCTCAGCGTTAGTGTTATACGACAGAGGCTGAGAGAGATTGTCTTGCAGCTAATGGGGGCTTTGTCTCAATGAGAAAAAAAATTCAGTCGTTTCAGTAAAAGTACATATCAGGCTTTAAACATTCAAATGATCTGTATCGAAGAATATAAAAGCACAGAAAATTTTTGAACACAGGAAGAGAGTGGATATGATGTAATAACCCGGAACTGCAGCTTCTGTTCAGAGTAGGAATTTGGAATAATACTGATTCACTGAAATATTTTTACATATTAATCCTGATGCCCCACTATCAAAGCCATGTTAGTTTGACCTAATGGGATCATACAAGGTGTTAGTGCAGTATTGTACCTGTCCCATCACTAAATTGTACAATTAGCCACTGGACCTAAGGAAGGGTCATGGCCCTTGTTAACATAAGAAGAACTGCAAACCACAATTGTCTTTGTCTATGGACCAGTCATCACACATTCATTGCAAATTTCTTTTTTTAATGCCATTGTAGAACTTTTGGTCTATCTGGTTTGATTGACAATGTTAATTAACAGTGATTTATAAATGTATCATACCTAATTTAGATACTTTTAAAGTCTCAATAATATGGATTATATTCTTTCTCCATTTATTTTTGGCAGATATGCCAAACACAGTACAGTGTGGTTTGAAAGCACCAACTTTAAAGAAGCAACGTTTTTTTTTCTTCTTGTAAATGGCAGAAAATAGAATGAAGTGTCCATTTCACACTGCAGGTAAAAATATCCTTGCAAGCTGGAGCCTAGAGGTCTAGCACTCAACAAACTTAAATCCACACATGACACATATTTACATATACACTATCCACAATCATAAACGTATATTATTTAGTTTTATTTTATGGCAGTGTTGTTCGGTCACCTTTTTACCATATGTTTTTCCTAGGTACACAACTGATCAAAGATGCAACAAGTTAAATCAAGTGTCTGCATATAAGTACACTAGATCTATATTCTAAGAATTGCAAATCTCAACAACTAAAGACGTCCAGAGGAATGGCTTGGCAGGGAGACCATACATGCTGCTGATACAAGTTAACTTAATTAGGTGGGGAGGGAGATGGCAGGGCATTGGTGACATTGTCATTATTAGTGCATTCAGACATTGAAGGACTGCAGATGATTTGATGCTTAAAATATATGCTTGATTTGCAGCAAAGTATTTGGGGCTGTGGTTTAATACTTCCATGATGTGTATAATATACAGGTTTGGAACCATGTCTTACTGTCTGATTTATTGTCATCTTTGGAGATAGTGGCAATGGATTTCTCCCTAAAACTTCCATTAAATAGTCAAATAAAAAACATGAAGCTGTCTTAAGGCTTTTTTCCAGCCATTAGTAACGTGTATGTGGTGACAAACTTGCCTTTTTCTACACGTGATAAAACAGCAAAAGCCATACATTACACAATCGTAGTTTAGTCAATGACAAAACTGTATTCTGTCACAGGAATGAATAAACAATGCTGCAAGAATCAGACATTCTTGTCAAAGAATGTTAGTTTTCTTGTGGCTGTCAAACACATTTAAATTTCCTTCTGGTAGTGTTTCATTCCGTTATGATGCCAAACTTCCCTGGATAGCCAGCTGATTTGGATTAACTAATATAACACACTGAATAATCCTGCTACAAACATTATAAAGTTCTGCTGCAGAGACAGACAGATCATACAGTAGTTTATAAATAGCCAAGATATATCAGTAAACTGTAAGATGTCACATCGGTAGTGCTCTAACTGTATAAGTGAACTGTCCTCTCACTGATCAAAACCTGTTCTGAATTTCAGCTTCATTTGATTAGATTATCATTTGCTTACCTGCAAGTTACTGCCATAATAAAAATGTTTTTTTTTTGTGAGATATTTCACATTACAGCTGTTCTGAAAAATGACCTTGCACTATGATAAAGATTTACAGTGCAGACTTCTAACACATTTAACCATATGTAATTCTTATTATAGCTTGTCCTATTCTTCGGCATGTCTATTATTTTGCAAGAGAACGTTTTAGATAAAATAGTCTTACTTTTCACCTGGCAACAGTTAAATATCAACTGAAGCACATCATAAGGGAAATCTGTCAGAGCAATGGCTATAATATTTTAAAAACAATCATAATAAATGATTTTCACCAGTCAGATTCTGCACTATGAATCATTCATTAAATGTCAACAGAGTTCAGAATGTAGCAAAGTAATGCTGAAATGTACATTCACAATTCAATGGGATACAGAAATGCACGAGAATGCTTTGAGATCTTCAACGGCATTTGTGCACTTAAGTGTATACCTCTGTTTTCTGTTTATATCTTTTAATAACCAACGAGTTAAATAATAAAACTTAACTGAAATTGTATTTAATACAGGGTTAAGTTTCACAAACCCTGCTTTCCAAGACCTTGCACGTTTCCATTTTTTTTCCTTTTCTTTTTTTAACTTGCAATAAGAACAGGTTCACAAAGCTGAGAACATCAGTTGCAACATATGAAAGGTTCACAGACAGCTATGGTACTGACAAGGGAATGATGTCTTGGACCTCAGGGAAAATTCCCTACATCTGAGAGCTGTGTGTTATATTTGAAACAGTACAGGAGTTTGTGATGAATCACATGCTAGTCAAATTATGGAAGAAAAGTATTAAGCTGAAATAAAGTATAAAGCTGTTATGAATATACTTAAATGAACTAAATGTTAATTTCTGTATATTCTTTATATACTAGATTAGTAGATGTATTGCATTTCCTGAATATTTTTTTACCAGCATGCATGTTCTTTATTTAAATTAATTTATTTAAATGATTTTCTTTTTATAGGAGATTGCTTCAGAAAAACTGTTTTCTGTGTTAGAGGCACACGATTGAATATATGTGTATTCAGTGAATATCTATATATACGCACATGCAAATATATCTATATATACGTATATATATATATATATATATATATATATATATATATGGGTCTACTTTTCTTTGTCGAAATTTCATTATTAAAAAAAAGAAAAGTAGTGGACCACTTATGCGAAAGTGCACTTAAACGAATGTGCTCTTTTGCGAATAACGGTTCAGTGAACCACTAAGAAACACTGTGGCGCTGAAGCTCACTACAGTGGGGAAAAGGGAATTTACCTGTTTCCCCACTGTAGTGCGATCTCGGAGTTAGTATATTTAAATAGGGGGTGTGTGGGTGCAACCCCCCACATGGGGGGTACAGGGGGGGTGCACTGTTTTTTTTCTGTTTATCGGTTTGTTGAACTGATATTCGTAAAATTGCACTTTTGCGTAAGTGGTCCTCTACTTTTCTTTTTTGAAATAATGATATTTCGAAAAAGAAAAGTATGTATGTATATATATATATATATATATATATATATATATATATATATATATACTCACACACACACATGGATGGGATGTGCCCATATATTGAAAAGTTAACTTATTAAACAGCAAGTGAGATTAACTTGTCGATCACCTGCTGATCAAAAAACAAAAATGTAAAACATAGTGTTTTTGCAAGATGCAATTCACCCTTTACCCGCACAACCCCTAATAATTATTTATACCTGCTCTGAGCTCACAGTAGAGTAGGGAAAGGGTAAATCACCTGATCCCCACTGTACTGCAATGTCGCAATCATAAAAAGCCATTACCCATGATGAGCTGATCTCTGATCATTTGTGCCAGCTTTTATACTGGTTGGCAAAACAAATGTTTGACCACTTGTTGGAAAGCCATATCTGTCATTCATAGGTAATTATGGTGTATGCAGACAATGAGGCCATTGAGGAGTATAGTCCAGTTCTTTCCAATTGCTCCACAGTACTGCCTAGCTAAGTAACTTGCAAAGTGTCACAGAGCAGACAAATGTAGGCTGTGGGAATCAAACCCTGGACTACAGGAAGCAGTTCAGCACCTTAATCCTCTGCAATATTCCCCTCCTCTCCTTCTGTGTGTCTGATGAGACAGAGCTACATAGAAGAAACAGTCCTATGTGCTAGTGCTGATCTGAAGATGGCAAGTCATGTTCAGTTTGCAAGTCAGCAGTGTGTACCTGTTCAGAAGATGACCAGCTTGATTTATGTGTTTGAGATATCTGACATTATTAAGTTAAAAATTTGTTTGAAGACTCAGTTATGAAAGTACTGGCATGTTTGTTGGGCACCATTTCTAGCATTATCTAAATTAACATTTTTAAATACATGTGTGTCTGGTTTCTCTGACATAAATATACATAGCATGCAGATATGCTGCTCATTATCCATTTACATACGTGTACAGTGTCTTGTAGGACGGACCTATCATTTATATCACAAAGCATAATTTATTGATTGAAATGGCAGATTGTTTGTATATTCTGGCTGAAACTCATTTTCTGTTGTCTTGAAACAGTTTAATTTAAAATATTCATTAGGGACAAACACAGTCTTTCTCTCTGTTATTTCTTTTACTAATTTGTTAACCAGGTTCGCCCACTGGACATAAGTATCCCTTTTCAATGTTAATGTGGGATCACTTTCCAGTTATGTAGCTTGATCAGATTCACTCAGGAGACAAAAGGAGTTATAAGGAATCAAACCGGGTACCCTGAACAATAGGGAGCAGCTTATTAACAGTTCAGAGTGTTAGGTCTCTGTACTGTTTGGGATACATTTGCACTCTTTGCCATAGAAGGATGACATGGGCATGATTGTTCCCAAGGAAAGTACAATTAATCAGCAGGGTGACATTTGTATGAGAGTACATTTGCTGCCTGATGGCATTATATACTCCTATTATGATAGTTTTGCTTCTTATGTGGAAAGTCCAGAAATAAGTATTTTGACTTGATATTCTCAACAACAGCCTTACATCCATGTCCCACTGGCAGTGCTTAAATAAAGATTATTGCTATGGGAACTACAAATGCAAACCTAGTTTCAAATTGTTTACCGGTTGCTTGTAATACCATGATGTAATAAAGAATGACATCATTTGGTGTTTCTTTAACACACATTTTATTTCAAAGGATACTGCATAATGCATTTCAAATCACTGAATGTAAAGTATCTACCACAGTCACTGTATTGTATCACTCCCATGAAATATACTAATTATGCCTGTGAGCTGTCTGAATAATGTAGCACAGCAGACTACACTGTAAGGGCAATTGTTAATCCTGCATGGTAAAGAGTTCTACAAAGATACAGCCATGAAGTTAATAATCTACATGACAGTTAACTTTAATCTAAATCTAAGAATCCATTATAATCTCTCTCATCCACAATGTACAAGGAGACATAAGGCTGCCAAATCTAACACACCATTTCTCTGATGCAGTATATCTCTGAATACAAGTTATTAATCGGCATTTGTTTACTGACAGTCCTGCAGAGGACACCACCCTCTTCCAAAGTCTGTAATGCAAAGGATCCCATACTTAACATAAGTAATTATGATGGAAAGTTGTGAACAAGATGTAGATGTTATCGATCTAATCCAGTGATGGTGAACCTTTTGGGCTGGGAGTGTCAAAATTGTGGAACATGCCTATCTTGACTCTGCCCCCAAAATAAAAGAGAAGCAATTCTTTACATATTCATTTATTTAAAAAAAAAAAAACAGTCCAAGCGTGTGCTGCTATGTATTATAAAAGTAAAAGAAAAATCAATGACTTACAATAGAGAAAACAATATGCACACTGAGATTGGGTTTTAAATAGTGCACCAAAAAATTAATCTACATTTAATAGTAATTTTGAATTGAATGAAAAAAATTGGAACACATTGTATTTCATTTGATTAACATCAGTTAATGACTTTTTTGTTGCTAAGTTTTAATAGATAAGTGCAGGATCACATATTTCTTGTATTTTTGTTCAATCAGTTTCTTTGGTAACTTGGGTGTTGAATGCTGGTGTGTCATCCAAAATGTCATGGCGTGTCAACTTTGACATGCATGTCATAGGTTCGCCATCACTGGTCTAATCCTAGCAGATCAAGTTTATGCAGTAGTGGACTAAAGCCATCATCTTGGACATTTTGCCTAGATTGTGGACGATAAAGCTGATGAACAAAGACAATCTAGCATTTGTATGTCAGTCCCTCATAAAATACCACTTCAATCTGTTGGACACATTCTGAAAGTGGCAAAGCTTGTCGTGCAGAAATAGTCTTGATATTAACTATGAAGAATTAATTTATTCTTAAGATTCTGGGGCTGGTTACTAATTCTTCTGGCTTATTGGTCAGTAATGGAGACCTATACTTTAGTCGTTTTGCAGTAACACGCTCACACATAGGCCAAGATTTGTAGTGTTTGAAGATAAGATAACCAAGCTCTCAATACATTTTTCACTAGAAAGAGGACTACTTCTGTCTGCCATCCAGGCCTTTGACTCTGCAAAGAGATGTATAGTCCCAGAATTGAATGACAAATTCTATCCTCAATTTTTAGCCATAATTACAATTATGCAGGCTCAGCTTTCTTTCATTTTCTTTGGGTGACCATGTAATTAAAACACTGTGGAAATATGACCTTCTTTTATTAGCAGAATATCTTGTGCTCCCACAAGTAAAAGGAAAATATATATGAAAACTGATATACATGTAGAAATATCATCCCATTCACAGTTATAAATACTGTTTATGAACAAGTTTGACCAAAGGCACCATGGAATCTGAATTACTGTTGAAAAATCACAATTACAGACTTTATGAATGTCTTGTACTATATGCATCATTCACAATTACATACTTTATGAATGTCTTGTACTATATGCATCATTGTTATAGCTTTCAGCCCATTATATCACACCATAGCCCTACTGTCCTTCCTCAGTGCTATTTAGCAACAGAGAAATGAAAAACTCCTCACCCTCATCATCTTTGTACTTTCCAAAGCTCTAGATGCTATTTTCCTTCCAAAATTACTACATACGTTTTACTCACTATTTTTTCCACTTCTACACTCCTAAATAGTTTAGCAACTACTTTAACGACTGCACCAAAAACAGTCAAATGGGTCTCAGCCCTTTTTGTATCCTTCTCAGTACCTTGTGATGTACCACATGAATCCATTTTTGATTCTTTATTGTTTAACTTTTTCACTAGGAGCCACGGTGGTACGGCGGTAGCGTTGTTACCTTACAGCAAGAGGTTCTCCCGTTCGATTCTCTGCTTGGCTTGGGAGTGCCTTCTGTGTGGAGTCTGCGTGTCCTCCCCACGGTTGGGTAGCATTTCATAAGACATGCGTGCATAAATGGTCGTGCCTTCATTGAAGGTTGGGTGTTGAGCTGGCACCTCGGCGTTTCGTAAAAATCTACTGCCAATCATTAGCGAACCGGAGTTCCGCTGTGGCGACCCCTTACCGGGAAAAGCCAAAAGACAAACAACATTGTTTAACTTTTTCACTAATAATCTTGCATCTACCAGAGCTCATGTCTCATTAATTCAACATGTAGATGATGCTACCCTGATGTGATCTTCATCCTCCTCGTCCTCAGATACCATCACACAAGAAACATTCACCTCAATTAAAATCCACTTATCTCACTCTCAGATATTCCTAAACACTAATAAAACTAAAAAAAGAATGTCACACAACAATCAGAACAATGTTGGATGAGTTATAAGTAAAAAAAAAACACCACAAACTCACTCAATGGAATGCCACAACATGACACCAAACAATACAATTTAATGAATAGTTTAAGCACGTACAAAACTTCTTTTGAATGCAAAATAATACTGATTTCTTGTTTAAATAATCTTATCACACAACTATGTATATTTCCATTTCACTTTAAAACCTATTTAATATTACAAACTTAAAATGTTAACTTTTAAAGAGTATTATATATATATATATATATATATATATATATATATATATATATGATAAATATACATGCAGCAATCTGTATTTTTGGCTAAAACAACGTCTATTATAAATTTACTTTTATTCAACTATTGTTTGATTACAATGCATCAAATTCAATGTCCCTCTTAACTCATTATAGCCGAGTGACACCTCCCGGTTTTTCTGCAGTTACATCCTACTGACACCTTTAGGCATCCAATATTATTTGTTCCCAATTGCATTAATAATTCCAAACCCATGCTACGTATAAAGTAGTAAAATATTTCTTCTTAAAGCTTACACAATGGCAAGCACAAGTGTATTGATATTTGACCTCTGTCTAGTGCAGATAGAGATATTAACTGCTGTTTCTACAATATTTATTTACATTTTCATAAAAGTCATGCTTTCTTCCCTAAATATCTGGACAACCAAGCAGCACAGAAAGAGCTGCTTAGCCTCCTATGAAAGCTCTCAGCTGGAGGAACAACATGCTGCTTGACAGTGTGTGTGCAACCTGAGTTGTTGCTGAGATATTCTAAGTTGTTTTCAAAATATTACAAAGTTAATAGCTGCTATCTTTACTAAGACTTATAAAATCTACTTTAGAACCTAGAACCTAAAGAATACTATCACTATAAAATTAGTTTGTACTGAAGAATTTGACATGTATGTTTCTTTAGTAATCCCTGTGGTTCCATAGATGTGAACATTTCTTTGAAATGTGAGGATATACTTTGACTCTAACAAAAAACCTAAACTCCACTCATCAGACATTACAATACAAACTTCTAGAGCTCTATTAGAAGGAATGAGACATTGGCATTAATATTGAGAAAAAAGGCATCATTTAATTGTAATCACCATTTCATTTCTATGCCTTCCAATATAGCATCATAATCACCCCCATGTCTATGATGACATCTATAACAAACGACATGCATTTCTTACATTCCTTACATATGAAAGTGTATCTGTAAAAAGCATTTTCTTTCTTTCTTTTTTAATGTCATGTATTGTTCACTAATTCTTTTTTTTATTTCCCAATAGTCTTACCTATATAGAAAGCTTCACAGGTATTACACAGGGTGATGTAAACTATTATGTAAGAACTCCAGTTGAAGAACCCTTGTGATCTGATACTTTTCTCCCAAGATGCAACTGTTATACATGTCCCTTCCTGTATATACCTAAAGTAAGAGCAGCTACCACACCTATATGTACCTCTCTTCTTGCCTCCAATATGCTCCTGTCCATTATTATGTTCAAGTATACATTTTAAATTGCCACTACTTCTGTGATAAATTTAGGTTCTAAGCCTGACTCTCACTAATTATCTTTTTATTATGTTCCAGTTATCTCTATATCTATTATAATCTATAATATATTCTATGTCCATGTTAGTATTCATTTTTTCCCACTTTTCTGACTTTTCACTTCCTAATATGAGTGCAAATTCATTTTTTTTTTTATTCTCTACCTCCTTCATAATTATATCCAACTACTTATTATATCCGCTTTCTTTAAATTTTGTCTCAAAATTAGGCTTTCTTCAATTTAAATGTTATCTCTTGTGGCAAGTCTAGAAAGTCTAACTGTTCCTTTTTGGGGGTACATGCTGGAATAATGTAGATAAGAATTTCTAAAACTGTTTTCCTATATATTTGCAAAGTAAAACTTTCTTCATTCTCATCTTTCATAATTTTTATATAAAAAAAATGATGTTATCCATTTTCCTTGTAAGTAAACTTTACAAAAGAATATATTTTATTCCAAAATCCTACAAAGACAAAATCTCCAACTTTTCAACCCCCACCAGTCAAAACTAGACATAGTCTCACAACTGAAACTATTAGGTAAAAATATAAAGTAAAAACACAGGCGGGTTTAGAAACTCCACACAAGCACAGTGATAAATATGAAGTAAAAAAACAAAGTGGAGATTCAGCACAGCAGGACACAACACAGCACAGCACAGTTCAAGGTTTATTTGATATAAAAGTTATCTCTTTTATGGTAGTAAACCGCTTCATCAGATTAAGTGATAACTTTTATATCAAATAAACCTTGAACTGTGCTGTGTTGTCTCCTGTGCTGTGCTGAATCTCCACTTTGCTATTTTACTTGAAACTATTAGGTGTCATCTTAGATGAACAACTTAATTTTGTCATCATATTCAGTACATAGAAAGAAGCACTTGCCATAAGCTAGTTTACCAATACCAAGCTTCTAATGTTCCTACTGCACAATTTCGTTGAACAACAGCTACATTCCATCTTCTATCAAACTTAATCTATGCCTCACCTATGCTAACAAATATTAACTTTACAGCAATTCAAAAATGTGAACATTGCTACCTCAAAATAGCCAAATTTGCAACCAAATTGCCCAACTCATGCATCATTCTCTAGCCCTGAAAAATTTACAAAGAACTTGTGAAAAAAGAATCAGCTTTACACATTTAAAAAATGGCGCCCATTGAATACTCTTCTTTCCAGATAAATGTGTCTCGCACATAGACACACACCTAGACTACAATGGCTTGCTTTTCAAGGGGACTTGTCTTCGATATGAGATTCTTATTGTGGATGTTGCTGATTTGCATTTAGTATTGACATTATTATTTTCATGCATCAGTCATTAGTTTTACTTTTATTTCAGTCATTTTTGTACACCCACATACACCCATACATGTATTGTTATTATGATGTTTTCAAATATGTTTTATGTTTATTAATTCTGCTATACCATGTAATTTGAGCATTATACTTTGGTGCTCTTGATGAATATTGGATCAGTAGCCAGGGTTTATGGCTATTCAAATACTGTTCTTTACTAATATGAATATGGGAATGGTTATACCTCAATATTATTATAACTTTTCAATTCTGTGGTGGCTCATCTTACATTTAGGAACAACTCTAATAATGTACACAGTACCCTTGTATTTTTCAGTAAATGAAGATTTTTCTAAATAATTATTAATATTCATGAGCAAATGACTGTGATTGGCTCTGGATAAGTATTTAAAAGATGATTAAAATGCAACTTGACTATATTGTGTAACACTGAAGAAGGCTGTTGGCCGAAACTAGTCTGTTATGGACACAAGTATTTAATAAATTTATTGAACTCTGTGCTGCCTTGCTGGTCTATTTGGTCAATTTGGATTCATGGTTTGGACCGTGCAAACCCCCTTGCATAGGACTTGGTACGTGTTGCTTTTCAAGGGCCAATTGCTCATCAGACAGAATCTATTTCAGGTCAGAGAAAATCATAATAGTGCATCTTGTGCCGCCATATATTCCATCTGTGTATCTAAATGAAGAACTTCTTCCCCATTTCTATATGGCAAGTGTCCTTCCCCATCTACTTCAAGAACAAATTAAAGGAATACCTATTAAATTCATGGCACTGCTCACCTGTTCCATCTCTCCTGGCTAATCTCTCAATTACCTGTCCTGCTTCTAATACACTAACTCATGTATTACTTCCAAAATCTGTTTTCTGTAACACTCTCTCCCCTCTGTTATGCTGACTGCCTTATATCAGTCTTGAAGCATCTAATGTTACCCTCTTCAAACACAGAACTCTTACTTTTCCACTTACACTAAAACCATCTCGGCTAACTACTCCATAAATCTTTCCCATAAATCATTTTAATCTCATTAATACATCGTACTATCTCTCTCTCCCCCTCAATCTGTATTATAATTGTTTTTTTTTCTTTAGTCCTTGAAAATAATCTTTCTAAGTCATTAATTATTGTAACTGTTTTTATTCTTTACTTGAGTATGATCTTTGTTACAAATTAATTATGTCTTTTATATTCTACTTTTTGTAACTGTTTTTATACTGTGTATGATTTTATTGAACTTTTCTCCCTAGGCTTCTGCTAAAAAGGGGTCTTGCATGACACTGTCAGATTATTCCTGCAAACAAGCACAAACAAACAAGCAAAAACAAATAAATAGATAAATAATAAACACCTTAGGTATTCTGCATTTTTGAAACTATGAGCTTTAAAAGTCCATTTCTTCTAATAAGTGAATACAACAAAATAAATAAGATTTTGAAAAATACTTATATTTGTATTTGGGATTATAGTCCCCAAAATGCCTATAGCTCCATAAACAAATATGCCTATAGAAATCACATTTTACTGATTGAGTTCAAAAATTGAAGGAAATTCAAGGAGCTCCATTGAAGCTGTATGGTCTACTATTGCCCAACTTGCTATCCCTCTAGCTTCAACTCTGTAGAAATCCACATCCCATCTGAAAGATTTCACTAAAAAACAAATAACTGCACATTGAAGCTTGTTCTAGAAAGTTTGGTATAGCCCAAGGATACTGACCATTGTTTTAAGATTTATATTAATACAAAGTTATTACAAATACTATCTATGCTTTTTACCAGAAGTATGTTTTGCTCCTTTAATTTTTAAGTGCAGCCATTTTACAGAACACATACTTCTGTAACAGTGTTATATTTTCCTTACTTATATCTGGTCTTTTTAACATTTATCAGAAAGATTTTTTTATTTAATTATTTTAGATTAGACATACTTAACCAGATAAGCTAGCAAATGTTCTTTTTGCTAAAAATGTTGCCCTAATGTAAATATAAACATATCAAACATTTAAGCGTAACAGTTAAAACAAACATACCCACCGAAGCAAATGTCTCTCCGCTGTCTTGACAAAAAAATGTAATAAATCCAAAAACGATGACCAGCGAGAGAGAACCAGTCAACCCAATAAAATAATCCAGTCTGCGTTGTAAAAATATAATGGTTCTTTTATTATGTGCACAGGTAAGCGCTTTCACCAAAGCTTCTTCAGACCTTAAAAGGTTCCCGCCAAACGAACATTTGGCACATGGCACATGTCACACATATATCATTTCTCAACTTATTTTTCAGTGCACAGATCACTTAGTAGAGTAAAATACTTTTTAATTATGTTTTAAAATAACTGAATATTTACACACTCATGAATAGATGTAGAGTGGAACATTATTATAGCATTGAATAAGACAGCTGATGCGAAATGTTGTATTAGTAGCTATCCTAGGTAATACCGTTGTTTGGAAAGCTCAGTTGAAATAATAAAATGCTCTGTTTATTCAGTTATTGACAACTGGATAGTTGATGCTGTTAAATTCTGAAGCAGCATCTAATGCATCTAAGAAACAAAATGCTTTGTGCTGAATATTTAAAAGCATGAATTAGAACTTACATGCAAAAAGTGCTATAAATTCTATAGTTTAAAAACCTTTTAAAAAATGTATTAATGCTTGAATACTTCTGGTATTAGTAGGGATAAGTGATGAATGTTTTTTAAGAAAGTTAATCGATTAATTGATATTTGATCATATGATCAGTATAAAAGGAAATGTTTGTTTGGCGAGAACTTTTTAAGGTCTGAAGAAGCTTTGGTGAAAGCGCTTACCTGTGCACATAATAAAAGAACCATTATATTTTTACAACACAGACTGGATTATTTTATTGGGCTGACTGGTTGTCTCTCGCTGGTTATCATTTTTGGATATATCAAACATTTAAGTTGTGCTAGCTAGTTTCATGGCATACAGGGAGAAAGCCCTGACTTTGTTGCAGGTGACACAAGTTCTTTTAACGGCTCTATCATCATTAGGTTGCGTATGGGACTGAGCTACCATTTTGGCTCACTAATTCTTGGGGAGGTAAGTGGGTCTATCTCATCACATGATACCTAGTGGGAGCATTAAGTGTCCACTCCATGGAATTTTAGGCTAGGTAACTCATGCAACATCATGCTCTAAGAGGCATCATACTTCATTTATTTATTTTACATTTGTTAACCAGGAAAGTCCGACTGGATACAGGTCCATTTTTCAGCCGAGACCTGGGGAGAAAAGCTCCAAATGTACAAAAACAAGTGTAAATACAGTGAAATTATTACAGTGAGTTATCACAAAACTGAGATTTGTTTAACGATATGTACACACAGGTACATGTTTTTCTCACATACACACAGCAAAGGTTGGAAGCAAGTAGCTGAGAAAGAAATAGTTCATCTGAAAAAGGAAAACACATATATTAAAGGTGGTTATCATACATGGTGTAGTGTTAACTTTAAATCTTTCCAGTAGGTGGGTGATGCACAGAATTTTAAACAGAGTCAGAGTTTTATTCCTGTAGTGAGGTTCTCATTTATGAATTATGTTTGAGGTGGGGTTAGTCAGGATTTGTACAGGGACAAAGCCACTGCATTTTTATGTATTTTCTAAGGGATTTTTTTGAATTGGGATAAGGAGGGGTCAGTGGTGAGTTCAGCAGGAAGTAGATTCCAGTTTTTACCAGCAGAGTTGGAGAATAGTGATTCACCAGCTGAATTGTTGGTTTTAACAGTCTGCACTAGCAATTTTTTGGAAGGGCGAAGGGATTTTAGGTTACTGTAGGGGGTAATAATATTTTTCAGTATGGGGGTAATAATATTTTTCAGTATGGGTGTACTGTCTGGTTGTTAGAGGATTTTGTAAACAACTATTAGTTGGTTATATTGCAGTTGATAGGGTAGTTCAAGCCAGTCTAACGATTGAAGGTTAAGGCAGTGATGGGTTCTATAAGCTGATCCTGTGGCAAATCTGGCAATGTTATTGTAGCACCTAGTTAATTTATTGAGGTTTGATTTGCTTAGGTTTACGGAGATGGGCGAGGCATAAAGAAGGGTCGATAGCAGATGTGTATGGGCAATAACAGCAGATGGGGTTAGGAATGGTTTAATCCTGTTAAAAGAGCCTAATTTTTAACTGTTTTAATAGTTTTGTCTATGTGAGCATCAAACTTGAGGTTGTTGTTGATCACTCCCAGTAGTTTAGTACTAGGTTCTGGGGAAATTATGGTACCATTGTTAGATAATATGGTGAGAGGTGGTGAGGGGACCTTGCGAGCGGGGGAGAAGAGTAATAGTTTGGTTTTATTTGGGTTTAATAGTAGTTGGCGACCAGTGGGCCAGTTCTCTACTTTGTTGAAAGTGATTTGGGATAAAGATTGTAAATCTGTGGGAGAGGTGGCAGAGCAGATTAGGGGTGAGTCATCTGCATACAAGTTGCATCAGGGATGACTTTGTACAGGTCATTAATGAATATGGAGAATAGGAGAGGACCTAATATAGATCCCTATGGGACTCCAAGGGTGACTGGTAAAAGGGACGATAGGTTGTTCTTCCATAGTACAGCTTGTTGTCTGTCACTTAGGTAAGAATGAAACAAGGTAATTGCTAGGTTATCTATTGATGATTTTAATGTGTTTGAGCAGCTGGTGATTTACCATATCAAATGCCTTGGATAGGTCAAAGAAGAGGGCTGAGTAGAGCTTGTTGTCATTACAGTTTTGATTTATTCTATGGGAGAAGGAGAGAAGGGCTGAGGTTGTACTATGGCAAGGTCTAAATCCATGCTGGGAGGGGGCTAGGAGAGTGTTTTTATTCAGATAGGCAAGAAATTGCTTGTGGATACATTTTTCCATTATTTTAGCCAAGGGAGACAGAATGGCTATAGGCCTATAATTTGAAAGTTCAGTGGAATCTCCCCCTTTATGAAGAGGAACAATGTGGGAGATTTTCCAGATGTGGGGGATATAAGCTTCATGGATAGTTCTATTGATTAAAATTGATATGGGGTATGCTATTTCATTAGAGGCTTTCTGGAGATATTCTGCAGGTAGTAGGTCTGCTGACAGGCTGGTCTGTTTCAATTTTTTAAGTAGGGACTTAATAAAAGATGTTCATACTGGATCAATCTTAAAGGGGATCTTATTATCAGGTGTGGGGTTGGTGGTACTTGGGGTATAGGGAGATAGCTTACTAGCTAGGGATTGCACAGTTTCTGTAAAGAAAGTGTTAAAGGTGTTAGCAACAATTTTAGGAGGTTGTTGGAGGGTAGTTAAGGGGGTAGGGGTAGTTGATTGGCCTGGCTGCAGAAGTTTGTTTATGCCTGACCATAATTTTTGTGGTTGATTTTGCTGCTTTTGTTGCAGATTACAGTAGTAAATCTTTTTGTCTAGCATAATAGACTTATTTGCATAATTTCTCAGCTGTTTATATATAAGGTGGTCTTTTGGGGACTTAGTGGTTCTCCAGGAGATCCACACTTTGTAATAATTTTTTGTCTTGTATCATTGGACAGCCATGGTGCTACTTTATTATTAGTTCTGATAGTGCATGGAGGAACATGGTTATCCAGGATAGCAAGAAATGTAGAGTTAAAGTATGAGACTGCTTCATCTAGTTGAAGTAGCCATAGGTTAGACCAGTCACATGTGTTAAGTTCATTCTGAAATTTAGTCTGAATAAAGGTTTTACAACTTCTAATGATTTTAAAGGAAGATTGTTGAGGGATGTCATTTATTTTTCTGATTATATAGGTCAGGAAGTGATCACTAAAGTCCTCACATAGGGTGCCTGTTTTATATATCTGGGGTAGGTTGTTTATTAATATCCAGTCTGGGATACTTTCCTTTTTGTTAGGCTTAATGATTCTAGGTGGGGAAGATATCATCTGGGAGAAGCCATGCAAATTTATATGGGTGGAGGGGAAGTCTGAAGAGCAAGTATTCCAGTCGATATTAACATCCCCAAGAATAATAGTTTCCTGGGGGCAATTAGTGGACAGCCATTGGAGGATACCCTCCAATGTATTTGTGTTGTCACCTGGGGGAATATAGATACATGCAATGTTTACAGATTTGCGTTTGTTGAGTTGGACCTTTGTGATGAGTATTTCTGCATTGTTAGTAAACAAGGCATTTAAGATATTTGATTTGCATACTCCAGAGTGGATTTATACAAGATGGCTACCCCCTCCTTTCTTAGAGATGCAATCAAGTCTTAATATATTGTACCCTGGGGGTATAATCTCTTTAGAATCAGAGTGAACGTTGAATTCTACAACTGCGCTATCTTCCCTGTAACAACGTTAAACACAGAGGGAACGCAGTGCAGTCTCTGAATGACAGGCTTTTATTATAAATTTAATCCAGACAAAAAAACGCTGTGTTCAACTAGGTGAGCACAAAGAGTTTGTGCCCACCTAGTTGAACACAGCATTTTTTTCTGTCTGGATTAAGTGTATAATCTCTTTATCAATAGTAGTAGGCTTGAGCCAGGTCTCGGTAAGGCATAGTATATCAGGGGAGTGGACATCTAGGAGGGCATGTAAGTAGTGAATTTTCTTGTTTATGCTTCTAATGTTTAGGTGACACACTATGAGTGAGTTGGGAGCATTATTTGAGTTTTGTAGGCTAGTATGGGTGTTATTTGTGGGGCTGATAGTAACAGGTGGGGTTGGGCCTGGGTTAGGGTGGATGCCACCATCTACTATGAGGTTAGGTAGTAATCTAATAGCAGGTTTCTGGAGTTTTAATAAGAGTTTGTGGTAGTATTTAGTTCTAGCATTAATATATGAAGCATGAATGGGATATTGAGTTTTTGCATTAGAAGAGTTTGATGAGAGGTGGGGTAGTGGTTGGTTAGAATTATTTGGCTGATTAGTAGTACTGGTTTTGGTTCTAGGGTAGTGGGTGCCAGGGAGGTGTTGGTATTCATAGGCTGTGAGAAGATAGAGAATTATTAGTGGGGGTATTAGGAATTAAATAGGATTAGAGTTTGAAGATTTATTAAAAGTATGTGGAGGCATTGTAGGGGTATTTGAGTAATGCTGGTTTAAAATAGAGTTGGGGTGTTTATAATTAGCATATAGTAAGAGACTGGAGAGAGTTGGTGTAATAGGGCTGGGTCCTGTGAGTGATTGGTTAATGCTGATTGATTCTGATGAGTGGGAGTGGCAAGGTGATAAGTGCAGGACACCTGGGGGTGGGAATTGGGGGCAGGGTAGGGGAGCGGAGTGTGCCCGCAGAGCGAACAGAGTGGATAGAGCCAGAAGAAGATCGAGGAGAACAATCAGTGGAGTGCTAAAGTCTGAAGGTAAGTGTGTTGAGATATATAAGAAGGTAAGAGGCTTAAAAAAAGATGGAAGTGAGATTATAGCAGAGTGATATAAGGAAATATTTGTATGGTTATACTGGGACCACAGTGTGAGAGAGAACAATAACAGAGAGATGACTAAGAACTGTGTTAGGGGGATTCAATGAAGAAGAGGTAAAGGGATTTAGAGACCCTAAAGCTAATATTATGGAGCCACCTAGTGGGCAGGTGGGGCAATTGGATGCACTAATAGTATGGAGCCACCTAGAGGGCAGTGGGCTACTTGCATGCAAGCCTACTACTGGGGATTCCTATGGAGCAAGGCAGAAAAGCCAAGTCAAAAGATGGTGCCTTTCTTCATCAGACTTTTTGATACCTCTGTAATTAAGCAGGAGTGGGAGGGGAGGTGTGCAGGTTCAAGGTGGGGGAAGGGATAGACACAAAGTAATGCAAGGCTGAAAGTCAGAAAAACTGGACTGAGCCAGCTGCTAAAAAGATAACAGGAAAACCAAGCTAAGTTAATTCCAGGTCAGTGTGGTGCAGTATTTACCTAATAACTACAAATGTTATGCTACTAATCTAGTACAGAGTGGTGAAAAGGACCACCACTTCTGCAGGGAAAAACAAAAGAAGTATGGGCTGCAGGTACATAGGTAAACTTTTTCCAAGAGAAAGTAGTTTTAAGTAATTGACTTAGAAGTGCTATAGGATGAGAGAAATGGGGGTGGGGGGACCAGTAGTGTGCATGCGTACAGTGAAAGGGGAAACAGTCTTTAGTTTGGAGGACAGATTAAATACAACTCTAACATACACTAGTGTAGCTGAAAGCACTTTAGTGTTCCACCAACGCAGGGTCTCCACTGTGCAGGGCAACGAGACAGCCTTGGGTTGATTGGAGGTTGGCCAAGACACAGGATGCAACTCTTGCTGAGGGGACTGGAATTAAAAAGGAAAAGGAGGGAAAAATTGGGTCAGAAGTTTTAAAACATTCTGATTACCAAGTAACTGAGATAGAGAATGCAGGAGTGGAGCAGCATACCTTGTAAGAAACAGCACAATTCTATGAAAAACACAAAATGCAAGGATAGCAGAGAAAAAAACAAAACAAAAATGTAACTGCAGTTGATACCAAACTATTATAACATACACTACACTATTATGTATTTTTATTAAGGTTATGAAGACAAACATATTAACTACTAAGCTGCTACACACTATTTAGCATTCTCCACTAAAATTCAGGAACAACTTGAGGAAAAATGACTTCTAGAAAGCTAAAGAAGAAAAAATATTTTGTCCATAGTACCGTTTTATTAAACTGCTGTTGATATGTTTAAATTCTTATTTATAAAAGACTCAAAGATTGTTATTGGTGAGATTTTTATATATAGTTTACATCCTGAGTAAAATTAAAAATACGAGTCTAAACTCTTCATTATTTATATAGATTTTGGACTAAAGCAAAATATATGATTGGGTTCAAGAAACGGATATGAATAGCATGAGCATTCTTCAAATGCTTTTTGAATGCTTAATTCTTGAAATTAAGCTGTTCTTAACAAATCCGTTACTTATGGTATCTTGCCTTGCAATACAAGGTATCACACTCCATTCTGCTATGGGAAACAAACATGTTTACTTATTACTCAGCGCAGAGGCTGTTAATAACAAGAGAGTCATGATATCCAAACAGTGATCTGTCACTGCACAGAAGAGGATCTAATCTATTTTGTTCTATCAACCATTCTGCAGTGTGATAATCATGTAGGAAAAGTGTTTACATCCTTTCAGAAAACTAGCTTGAACTAAGTCACTGGTCATATTCATAGAATGTGCATCTACAAAAATACAAATCCCCTTAATAGAAAGGTCAGTGTTTATCCGCAACTCTACTGTTCTCATGGAAACAGGAGACTTTCCACAGACTTACATTGTGTACTGAAATGTCATGATTCATGCCATTTCATAGAGCAGTAGAAAAACAACCAAAAATGTTACATCCCATGTATGAAAAATTACTTCCACACAAGATGGCTGCCTGAAGCATTCATTTTATTCAGGCCTCATTAGAGGGACCTGACTATTAGCTTGAACATGACTATGCAGCATACATATTACATCAAAATGTACAAGCTTTTTTCACTTCAAGCTAATGGTACAGTAGAGATATGGAATATAGACTTTCCCCACTGTGCTGCAATCTTTGAGTTAGTATATATATTTAGCAGGGGACTTAAAGGGTGCAGGTGGGCTTGACTTTATGCTAACCTTTGTGGATTAATGAGTTTCCATTTCAACTATTTGTTGTTGATGTGTGTGATCAACAACTAGGTTTGCTGAAAAGCTAGGCTCCCATTTTTCCATATATCTATATGTAGCTGTCTGTATTAAAATAAGTCACACAGACAAACCATTCAGTAAAAATTGCAAGAAAGACCCAGGCAAGCTTCACTGTGTAATTCCTTAAACCTCATGTAGTGAAGGCTACATAGGTTCGTAGATTAGTACCAGGCTATCTGTCCTTGGAGACCATTTTAAGCCTAGCCAAACTTTCCAACCCAAAGGTAAGAATCAAACCCTGTACCATGTGTCTACAATATAAACACATTTAACCATTATGGTAGAGTCTTTGCTGTGTAATACCTTAAAACATCCTATCTAGAGTCCTTACATGACGTCTAACATATTACAGTATATTAAGTACCAAATATTTAATAAGTATTAAACCTCCTGTGTAGAGTCTGTTAGAGGTTTAAGGTATTATACAATGAAGGCTCTATTATAACCCATGGGCCTACACAACAGAAGGTTTAAGGTATTACACAGTGAAGGCTCTATTATAACCCATGGGCCTCCACAACAAGAGGTTTATGGTATTATACAGTGAATACTCTATTATAACCTTTGGACCTACACAAAAGGAGGTTTAAGGTATTACACAGTGAAGACTCTAATATAACCCATGAACCTCAGTAACAGGAGGTTTAAGGTATTACACAGTGAAGGCTCTGTTATAACCCATGAGCCTCCACAGCAGGAGGTTTAAGGTATTATACAGTGAAGGCTCTTTAGTAACCCATGGCCCTCCACAACAGGAGGTTTAGGTATTGCACAGTGAAGACTATTATAACCTATGGAACTACAGAACAGGAGGTTTAAGGAATTATACAGTGAAGAGACTTATAACCTTTGGACCTACACAACAGGAGGTTTACTGTATTATACAGTGACAAGACTATTAAAACTCATGGCCCTCTACAACAGGAGGTATAAGGTATTACACAGTGAAGACTCTATTATAACCCATGGGCCTCCACAACAGGAGGTTTACGGTATTACACAGTGAAGGCTCTATTATAACCCATGGGCCTCCACAACAGGAGGTTTATGGTATTGCACAGTGAAGGCTCTATTATAACCCTTGGGCCTCCACAACAGGAGATTTACGGTATTTTACAGTGAAGACTCCATTATAACCTTTGGACCTACACAACAGGAGGTTTAAGGTATTACACAGTGAAGAGACTATTATAACCCATGAACCTCCATAACAGGAGGTTTAAGGTATTATACAGTGAAAACTCCATTACAACCTTTGGGCCTACACAACAGGAGGTTTAAAGTATTACACAGTGAAGACACTTTTATAACCCATGGGCCTACACAACAGGATGTTTAAGGTATTATACAGTGAAGACTCTATTAAACCCCATGAACCTCCATAACAGGAGGTGTAAGGTATTATACAGTGAATACTCTATTATAACCCTCTGACCTACACAACAGGAGGTTTAAAGTATTACACAGTGAAGAGACTATTATAACTCATGGGCCTACACAACAGGAGGTTTAAGGTATTACACAATGAAGACTGTATTATAGCCAATGGTTCTACAAACAGGAGGTTTAAGGTGTATTATACAGTGAAGACTCTAGCTTGTCTGCATCTTTCTTGCACAGTGTATATAATATATATATATATATATATATATATATACACACACACACACACACACACACACACATACATATATATATATATATATACACATCCACACACACACACATATATTAGTCTTTGACTGTGATGTGGATGAAATTGTTTCTTTTGTCTCTTAAGTCCGCAGCTCTTTCTGAGTAGTAATAGATGAAATATTACCAGTATAGCATGCTTAGCCTATTTAATACTATTTCAGCAGTCTAGATAAACCATATCACTATCTTGACAGACATTGTATCCATTAATTAGAAATTCCAGTCACACACCTCTTGATAACTTCACAGACTTGACTGAAACCAAACAATGCCAAAAACAAGACCGCAATCCAAATTGTAGCTTGCTACAGATCCCCCACCATGCCCCAGGATTCCCACTCCTCATTTCTTGATACACTGGAAAATATTAGGGTACAACCTAACACCCTAATAATGGGCGATTTCAACTACCCTACCATTAACTGGGAAAACTACTCATGTACCAACTCTTGTGCTCAACGTTTTCTGGAATTCATAAATTCCAGTGCCTTGGATCAACTTAGCCACACCCTCACTAGGGGCAGCAATATCCTAGACCTGGTTATTGGGTGCTCCACACCAGAGGTCAATTCCTCGTTGGTCAGATCCGACCACAAGCTAATCACCCTAGACATCCACCCCCACCCCCCATTAGGGAAACCACATTAAAAAATTTCTCCAAAGCCAACTTCATGCTTCTTAAGACAGAAGTGGCAAACTTCACAACACCCATGCTGACGGAAAATAGAGGTATGCCTGCTGAATCCTACACAAATGCACTTTATAAGCACTTGCACGAGTGCATGGATCGTGCAATCCCTAACAGAACCAAGATGCTATCCTCCAAAAAAGGAAGCCAATCTGGTGGTCCCCTGCCATAAACAAACTCTGCAACAGAAGAAAGAAACTGTTGCAAAAAAGAGTAACATCCCATGGTTGGAGAAACTCCCTGGTCAGCCTCAGTAAGAATCTGAGATCCCTCATAAAATCCTTCAAAGCTAGTTATGAAAACAAAATTACCACTGACTCTGACAACCACAAAGCATTCTATAGCTATGTCAAGAATCTCAATGGCAACACTCAGATCTGCTCTGAGTTGCAGCACAATGGCACTAAATATACAGAACCAACTGATAGTGCCAACATCCTGGCAGATAGGTTCAGTGCTAACTTTAACCCCCTGTCATCCACTAAAGGGCCCGTCTCTATACCAGAAGAATGCAAAGTTCCTGTAATCATGGCTGCACAGGTAAAAAATACACTATCCAAAGCCAAGAACACAGCATCCATGGGACCTGACAACATCCCAGGCTGTGTTCTACATGAACTACAGAATGAACTGGCACCCCACCTAAGTACCATGTTCAATCATAGCCTCACCTCAGGCTATGTGCCCACTGAATGGCACACAGCGACAGTTATCCCACTCCACAAAGAGGGAGCCACCACAGACCCCGGAAACTACCGCCCCATTATCCTAACGAGCCTGGTCTGCAAAGCTATGGAACGTATCATCATGGAACTTATAAACAATGACACTGGTAATTTCCAAACTCAGGACCCCACCCAGTTCAGGTTTGTAAAAGGTAGATCATGTCTCCTAAACCTGATAGACTTCTTTGAAGCAGTCACCAAAGCCGTAGATGAGGGTAAGATGGTTCACACAGCCTATCTAGATCTTGCCAAAGCTTTCAACTCCATCCCCCACTCTGGAATTATAGATAAACTCACTAAACTAGGTATAAATCCCTATGTCACAAGATGGGTTGCCAACTGGCTCCCCACACTGTGAAAGTAGCAGACTCCAAATCCAACTTTAGACCAGTGACAAGTGGAGTACCACAGGGTTCAGTTCTGGGTCCTCTCCTGTTTGGTATCTACTTCTCTGAAGTACAGGCCAACACAGAAGGTCTTTGGTTAACGAAGTTCGCAGATGACTGCAAACTAGGAGCCATAATCAAAACTCCAAAAGATCTGGACATCCTACAAAAGGGCCTCGCGGAGACAGATGCCTGGTGTCAAAGCCATGGTCTCAAGCTCAATGCCAAAAAGTGCATTGTCATCCCTTTTGGTAAAAACTTTGTACCCATGAACGACCACTTAGGCGGTAGTCTACTTAACAATGAAAGTGTGATAAGAGACCTTGGGACACAGGTGGACAGTAGGCTCTCCTGTGATAATCACATCACCACAGTAGTCAGAAAATCCTTCTACGTGGCACACATCACAAAAGGTTTCTCATCCAGGAAAAAAGTGGTCATTGTGCCCCTCTACTCATCACTCATTAGACCCATGTACCTCACAAGACATCTACAACAATTGGAAAGGCCACAGAAATACCTCACAAAGAAGATTACCGGCCTCAAACAGATGCCCTATGCAGACTGTCTCAAAAAACTGCAGCTTTACTCCGTCGCATATCGCCTACTCAGAGGCGATCTCTGCCTAACACATAAAGCTATGTCAAATCCAGAGCTTTTAGACATGCTCCACTTAAAGAAATCCCAATCCCTACGAGCTACACGCTCTAGGGACCCTAAACCTTGTCACCACAATAAACAGAACATGCTGGAGGGATAGATTCCTGTCCCAGAGACTTCCCATACTCTGGAACAAACTACCTATCTATATCAAACAAAGCTCCTCATTAGCACTCTTCATGAAAAATCTTGATGATTGGATGGGAGATAGGAAATTCACCCCAGGGATCACTTCTGTGGCTCTGCTCGACAGTGGCACAGGAAAATAATTTTCTTGGGTGGCGAAAGCCAGGGTACCTTTGGCTAGGCTTATATAGGCCCTAGGGCCAATAGCCTAGTACCTACCTATGAACATGTGAACTCACATTGCATCCAACTTATAACCTGCTTGCTAACTGTCTCAGGTCATATGACTACTTGTAGCGTGATCTGTTCACTTGCACAGTGACTACCATTTTCATGATTGTGGACCTTTATCATACAGCACTCTTTGTCCACACTGTATCAGCTATTATGCATGCCTAATCCTTTTTAAGCTGTGCCACACAACCTTGATCATGCTGTTTACCACTGCATAGTCAGATTATCATTCTTTCTGAATATCCCCAATGTCTGAGAGTTCAGTGCCTGTAAAGTAGGGAGAACATTTGTTTTACTCTCATCCATCTCAAAGCCACCTCACAGAGATCTGCTAGCCCCGCTAATATCAGATGGAATGCATATTAACAGAATTTCTTCTGGATACTCATATTTGCTGTATGTGACAATGTATTTAGTATATATCTATGACTACTATATGCAGAGTATTGAATTTTTTATTTCTTACTGTATGCTACTACTGTGTAGTGCAAATGGTACTGTCACTTGAAATTTTTGTATTGCCGGTATAACTTTGTGCAAAGGGTGAGAGGTTGGCATAAGGGTTGAAGTGTTTACCTTATAGACACAAGGTGCAGGGTTTGATTCTCACATGGGGTAATCGGCTAGGCTTAAAGTGGCCTACAGGGCAGTTAGCCTAGTACTAATCTATGAACCTATGATCAAGTCCCCTATCTCTGACATAATAATGAAAAATAAGGCTTCATAAGGTGCAGCACAGGAAGTCTTACTGTGTAGTGGAGAACTCTCATAATTTCTTCAAAAACATTTAAGTAAGGGTGATATGTCTCTTCTTAGCAAATCGTTATGTAATGCTAACTAGCAGCCTCCATTCCCTCTGGATGATGCCTGATCTTAATCACAGTTTCTTAAAAATCACATGTGCACCTCTCTAGACAAAAACACACAAGTTCTCATACCCCTCCTTGTATCATTCTGGATATAAAAAGTCTTTTGCCCCCTAGGGACCTCGTTTGAGATTTGTATCATACAAGTAAACTTGTTTTGGACTTGGGCAACTACAATGCAGCACAGAATAAACTAAAAGTATATAATTTTCACCTTTTACTACTTTTGATCCTACTACTTCGGCCATCTGAAGCAACGCATTCAGTATCCCGCATTCTGGAAGGCAATCTAATTAAGCTCACCAACGCACTTCTCTTTCAAAAGCAAGATAATGCATCAGTATCTGAAGAAAAAACATTATCAGTCATTCCCAATATTTCATGCAAAAATATATTCTTCTAATCACAACCCAATCCCAACTTATCCCCAAAAACAATCAGACTGTCTTCAATGAGCAAACTTCACAAATGAAGTAGCAAGCTTAATCCTGGCTCACCTGCTACTGAGTCCCACCTGCCTTCACTTCAGTTAATGGCTCTTTCTATTGCTACCATGTCACAGTACTCATAAATAGATTCATCATGGAAGTATAGGTGCCACATTATTGGAAATAATCTTTGGTTGTTCACATACACAAGAGTGGATTTTCTAGCTCTTTTAATAACTGCTTACCAATAGCTTTATAACTCCGACTATCAAAGTTTGGAAAATGTGTACATTAACAATTTCTCAAGTATTTCTTAAACTGAAACCAATTTTATGATAGGCAGCATGGATTTAGATTCCATTTTGGAACAAGTATTGCGCTGCCTAGCTTCTCTGAATTTATCTTACAAGAGCTTCATCTTGGTAAGTTCACTGACACGATAGCTTTGGATCTACTGGAAGCATTTGATACGGTATCACAAACTAGGTTATTTGCAAACCCTAAAACAGACTTTTCTTCTCTTGGCGCTCTTGCTTAGTTTGCATATACATTAATCTTTAGGTGACTGGCTATAAAATAGAGCAGCACAATTTTTACCACAGTTCAAAGTGGGCATTGTAGTTTCCCACGGATTGACTAGGCTTGGCCCATTCCTTTACACGCTGTCTGTAACTGATAAGTTCCTCCATGTTAACAAGGCCAGATATATCCAATATGCAGATTGTCTTCCACCATTCAAAAGATTCTCCTGAGTCTGTCTGCACCTTACTTGTAAACATAATTTCACTCACTCCAGTCATTTTTTAAACAATATGGAACTGCACCTGAGCCCCACTAAAATAAATATCTATGATTTTCTCCCTTTAACTTTCTCTTTCATTCCCTGCAACTGCCAAGTGATGCTATTCTCTGATGCGACTACAACTCCTAACAGTATCTGTCTAGCACTACACTTGATACAACTCCTAACAGTATCTAACACTACACTTGATACAACTCCTAACAGTATCTAACACTACACTTGATACAACTCCTAACAGTATCTAACACTACACTTGATACAACAACTAACAGTATCTAACACTACACTTGATACAACTTCTAACAGTATCTAACATTACACTTGATACAACTCCTAACAGTATCTAACACTACACTTGATACAACTTTTAACAGTATCTAACATTACACTTGATACAACTCCTAACCGTATCTAACACTACACTTGATACAACTTTTAACAGTATCTAACACTACACTTGATACAACTTCTAACAGTATCTAACATTACACTTGATACAACTCCTAACAGTATCTAACACTACACTTGATACAACTTCTAACAGTATCTAACACTACACTTGATACAACTTCTAACAGTATCTAACATTACACTTGATACAACTCCTAACAGTATCTAACACTACACTTGATACAACTCCTAACAGTATCTAACACTACACTTGATACAACTTTTAACAGTATCTAACACTGCACTTGATACAACTCCTAACAGTATCTAACACTACACTTGATACAACTTTTAACAGTATCTAACATTACACTTGATACAACTCCTAACAGTATCTAACACGACACTTGATACAACTTCTAACAGTATCTAACATTACACTTGATACAACAACTAACAGTATCTAACACTACACTTGATACAACTCCTAACAGTATCTAACACTACACTTGATACAACATCTATAGAATAAGTCGATTCTGTCAAACCTGCAAACGAACTTAAAGGACAACCACATTCTAAGCATATTATTGCCATCTAGAGAGTGCATCTCCTCCCAAAAGAATGTTTCCCCATACTTCCACATACTAAAAAAGGCCTGAACTAACAACCTCTTCCCCACGTGGTATTTGTGGGGTTCCTATCGCATGATCGAAAATTGTAAATGGCGAACACATATCGAGCGAACCTGATTGGCAGAAACATCATGCACATAACATAGAAATCGCCATTGGGAATATTTTCCCTTTACTTCAATGCAGTGCAATCAGAGTAGGAATATTTAAGTAGCGGGAGTTTGGAGGGCTGCACCCCCTGCCTACAGCGTTTAGGTAAATATAGTTTTTTATTTTTATTTTTTATTATATTTTCAAAATTTCAAACATCGCTCATATGGTGTTGACCATATGGTGTTCGATGTTTGAAACTTTTGAAAATATAATATAGGCCCGTATTTGTGTGCTAGTCAGCTCCATCAGTGCACACCACGTCGAGACTGAATGAAGTCTCATAATACTATAATAGCTTGCCTCTCTTGTTTTTACATAATTTTGTCTGTGACATTTGAAAGTTGTCTTGTCAAATAAAATCACCCATAACAAGATATCATCTCATATTTTGTTATTTAACACACTCTGGGGCAAAGCTATTCACATTCTAAGGATTCACAGCTCTTTTACAGTGTATTATATACATACATACAAATGTTTCAAGCACAGGCATTAAAGCCCTTCTAGCTTGCTAATATGCCAAAACATTTGTTCCCATAATAAATGTCCAGGCTGTTCTTAAAAATATCTAAACTAGTACTTGCTTTAATGTAATTTGGTAGTCTGTTTCAAGCATCGGCTACTCTGTCAGAGAACCAATTAGTACACTTCTCATTCCTTTAGAATCTTCTACATAGGTTATCTAATGATTCTCTAGTACTTTTTGATAACCCCAAACATTCCCAGAGGTAGTTGTCCCTAAATGCCCTATATACCTGAACAAGATCTCCTCTTAAATATCTGTAAGAGACACTGTACAAGTTCAGATATTTTAGTCTTTTATAATAACTTGGATTTTCACATCCATGGATGCCCTTAGTATATGTCCGCTGCACTCTTTCCAGTTTATTCATGCTTGTTTTCCTATAGGGTTTCCATATTGTTATTCCATACTCAAGTTTGGGTCTAATGTAACTAACAAACAATGACTACATTATGTTTGATTTCATAGACTTTATAAATCTTTTTATACAACCTATAGTTTTATAACTATCATTTGCCAATTGGTTGATATGATTAGAAAAACTCATAGCTGAATCTACCCATAAACCCAGGTCCTTAAATGAGTTTACAGTTTCAATCAGTGTGTGCTGTATTAAATATTCGCCTTTCAGTTTATGTCTCCCAAATCTGATATGCTTAGTTTTTGATGTATTTATCAACATATTATTCTCCTGTGCCCAAATGGTCAATTTAGTCATTATTTTGCAGACATGCCTTATCTGTAACACGTGTAATCAGTTTACCCAATTTCAGGTCATCAGCATATAGACTGTAGAACACCTCAGATGAAAACGTAAGGTCTGAAAGATGCAATCTAAACAAATAAGGGCCTAGTACAGAACCCTGTGGGACACCTTGACTGTAACAAAGGATTTCACTTGTCCAGTTGGTGTGTGATATTTGCCATGTCCTATTTGTAAGCCATGCAGTTATCCATCTTCTCAATAGTACATCAATACCTAGTTGTACTAATTTATTGATCAGTGTTTTGTGCATGCCCTGTCAAATGCTGAAGTTAAATCTATACAAATCACATCACAGCACAATTTTTCATTCATAGCTGCTGTTATATTGTTATAGAACCTCATGTTACAGGTGGTAATAGATCTATTTTCAACATATGCATGTTGATATATGGTTTCAAGTCCCAACCTATCCAGTTCTGACAATAACTTATCCAGTATTACCTTCTCCATTATTTTTCCACAACATGAAAGTAGACTTAAGGGTCTATATGATTCTGGGTTTGTCCTCCTCCCCTTTCCCTTAAAGACAGGTTTAATAAGTGCATGTCTCCAGTCCTGAGGAATCTCCCATATTTATATGACCTAGTGAATAATAGATGTAATGGCAGTGGAAGTTTCCAATCATGAGGAATCTCCCATATTTAAATGACCTAGTGAATAATAGATGTAATGGTACTGTAAGTTCTTGTTGAAGGGTTCTCAGGTCATTGATACTTATTCCGTCTCCTCCCTGCACTTGGTTTGGATCCAGTTTGCACAGTTCTTTTTCAATATAATCTAATTTGATTCCAGTATCTGGAGTTACCTGGATGCCACTAGGACAACTTGCTACCCCTTTTGTGGAGCCAAACTGCTTTGCATAAGATTTTGTAAATGTATCTATAATGTGTTGTGTCTGAGAATAAATTTTAGAATCTGCACACAGTTTTTCAATTTGTGCATCTTTACTCCTTCCACATCTTATGTATCTATAAAAAGGTTTCCTATTATGCTCAATATCTTTATATAAATTTTCTTCAAATTTTTCTTGATCTTGTCTAACACTATGCTTAATCTGTTTGTCCAGCTCGTTTATTTCAGTTTTCAAAGTTCTAGTTCAACCTCTCTTCCATTTCTTATATTTTTTGTCTCTCACCTTAATCAGGTATCTTGTTCTTATTTATTTATTCATTTATTTATTGATCAGGAGTGTCCAACTGGACGTAGGTCCATTTTCAGCAGAGGCCCGGGGAGAAAAGCTCCACAGTTAAATAAACAGACAGCAGTTACATTGGATTACATAGCGATTAACAATATAACATAGCAATTACTTGCAACATATTTACAGATGAAGAACATAGTACATCAGTAGACAACTAGAATCTTTATCTGTGAAGTACATAACAGACATTAACAAATGTTACAATAAGAAGTTCCTGCTGTATAATAAGTATTAGGATTATGAGCATCTGAGCTTGCTATAATCAAGGTAGTTAGTGGAGTGGAAAGAAAGGTAGTGGTTGGATGGGGTGGGTGATTTTAGAGTGGGAGTTGCAAGGGCATAGCCAGCATATTTTTAGGTGCGCTTATAGTAAAGTTTTGAAGTGGGTGCATGAGGTAATTGTGGGTGGGAGGGAGTTCCATAATTTGGCTATGGTGCAAGAGAATAGTGCTTCACCAGCAGAGTTATTGGTTTTGGTGATCTGCAAGTGATTTTTGTTGCTGGATCTTAGTGGTCTGGTGGTGCGATAGGGTTGGAGTAGATTCTGGAGGGATGGGACATTTAGTGGATGATTTACTAGTTTGTGGGCGAGTGAGAGTTGATACCATTGAAGGAGGTGAGGGAGTTTAAGCCAGCCCAGTTCAGCAAGTGAGAGACAGTGGTGACTACGGTAGGATGCCCCTGTGGTGAATTTGGCGATTTTGTTGTAGCAGGTCTCTAGCTTGTTTAGATCGCATTGCCTTAGGTTGGTATATATTGGAGAGGCATAAAGTAGGGTGGAGATAAGGTGGGAATTTGCTATTGAAATCTTTAGTTTATTGTCTATTTCCACTCCTAGCAATTTGATGTGTTCAGTTAGGTATTTAGTGGTGTTGTCTTTGCTGTGATGTTAAAGTGAGAGTTGTTTTGAGTATGTTTGGTGGGTTGGAAGATGAGTAGTTTAGTTTTGTTTGGGTTGAGTATTAATTGGGCATTGGATAACCAAGTTTCAACAGAGGAAAAGGCTTACTGTGTGACTTTTTGCAGTTTGGGTAGGGACTGGGCTGAGCAGATGATGGTTGAGTCATCTGCGTATTGTATGCGTGTACCATGTTTGGTGGCAGAGGCCAGATTATTGGTGAAAACAGAGAAGAGTAGGGGTCCAAGGATGGATCCTATGGAGACAGGTAGTTGAGGAGATATGCCATTCTGCCATACAACGGATTGTTGGCGGTCAGACAGGTAACTCTGAAACCAGTTGGTGACCGATTGAGAGAAGGATAGGTTATTGAGGACAGAGATAAGTTGTTTGTGTGGGACCATGTCAAATGCTTTAGATAGGTCTAGGAAAGTAGCAGAGGAGAGATAGCCATTGCTTTTATGCTGAAGGATAGTGTTAGTAAAGGAGAGTAAGGCAGTGGTGGTGCTATGGTTTGGTCGGAAACCATGCTGAGTATTGGAAAGGAGGTTGTTAGTAAGGAGGTAGTCTGAGATCTGAGAGTGTATGCATCTCTCTATTATTTTGGAGAGTGGAGAGAAAATAGCTATGGGGCGGTAATTGGTTAGTTCTGTGGAGGGTCTGCCTTTGTGGAGGGGAATTATATGTGATACTTTCCACAGTGTGGGAATGTAACTTTCTGACAGAGATCGGTTAATCAAGATGGATACTGGATAGGCCAGAGCATCAGCTGCGATTTGTAGGTATTCACTTGGGAGGTTGTCTGCTGATAATTTGCTGGGCTTAAGTTTAGTTAAGAGTTTTTTTTTATGCTGGAGGTAGGTACAGGAGAAAAAGAGAAGGCAGAGGGGAGATTACTAGTTGAAGGTGTGGGTTGGAGGGGAGGGGGGTTGTGTTGTTTAGCTAGTGATAGTATGGTTTGTGTGAAGTGTGTGTTGAATGAGGTAGCAATATTTTCTGAGGAGTGAGGGATGTTAGGAGGAGGGGTACTGACTTTACCTGGGCGGAGGATGGAGTTTATGGAGGACCAAAATTGTTTGGGGCTGTGTTGGGAGGAGTCTAGGGCAGACTGGTAGTATTGGAATTTGTCTTGTTTTATTAGCTTTTTGTCTCTCTTGCGTAGTTCTAGGAATTTCTGTCTAGTTGAGGGGGTTTTGGTTTTGCACCAGTGCTCCCAGGCTTTATCCCGGTTTTTCATTTCTGACATAGTGGTTTTCTGTAGCCATGGGGAAGGTTGTGCTTTAGTTCTGGAAAGTCTTATGGGGGCGTGGTAATTAAGGATGCTCAGGAAGGTAGTATTAAAAAATTCAACTGCGTCTCAAGACTGAGGTACTTTAGAGGATGTCAGTTACATTCTTTGAGGGATGAGATGAATGTGAGTGAGTTAAAGTTTAGTTTTTTACGTATTTGACGGTAGATGACAGGTTTAGCTTGGTATAGGTATTTTTTGAGTAGGAATGTTGGGGAGTGATCACTGAGGCTGACTGATAAGCAGCCTGTTATATATGACTGGGGGCTCTTACTGACTAGTATCCAATCCAGGGTAGTGTGCTTGCTGGAGTTCTTATTTATGCTGGTTGGCGACTGGACTAGTTGGGTGAAGCCATGAAGGTTTACATGATGGGTTGGATGGTTGCCAGAACAGGATTGCCAGTCAATATTGAAATCACCTAAAATGATAGTTTCTTGGGGGAGATGGTGGGTAGACCAGCTGAGGAGGGTTTCTAGTGGAGGGATGTTTTAGCCAGGTGGGAAGTAGCATCCAATTATGTTGATGTTTTTGTTTTGGTTTATTTTGAGCTTGGTATATATTATTTCTTCATTGCCTATTTGTGATGCTGATGATTTTAAGATCTGGATGTTTAGATGCTGTTTAAATATTATAGCTACACCGTCTCCTTTCTTGTTTAGCCAGTCTACTCTTAGTATGCCGTAACCTGTAGGAAATATACCCATGGAAATATACCCACCCTGATGTTGCGTGCCTAGATCCTGATGTTAAACATTTTTTTGACTTTTGGCACTCAATTTCTCTTTCAAAACTTTTCACATTCCATCTGCAGTTTTTCCACTGAACACCTCACACCAGTTAGTTTTATATAGTAACTTTTTTGCTTCCCTATAATCTGTAATTAACCTTCTGTGCATTGGCTTAGATTTCAGTTTGGCAGAATTATCTAGCAACAAATTAACCTTTATGACCCCATGATCACTGCACATCAATGGTGGTAAAACTTGACTTGAAGTTAAAGTAATTTCTTTGGGAACACAATATCTCATATATTCCGTCCCCTGGTAGGTTTTTGTACAATCTGATGCAATTGTTGTTCCTGAATATACTCTGTGAATAATTTCTTTACTAACATTGTTGAATCAATATTATTCCAGTCTATTTCTGGTAAATTTAAGTCCCCAGCTAATATTCTTCCCTCCTGTGTTTCATGTAAGAAATGTATGAATTCCTCTAGGTCATCTGCACTTGACTTTGGTGGTCTGTACACTCCAATTGTTATATGTTCCAGGGTTGTCTTTATTGTCACAGTCACACAGTCTATAGTATTGGTATTATCATTGAACATGTAATAATCACAAGTCTCATAGCTATCTTTAATCCCTATCATAACACCTCCACCTGATTTTTGTTAGAATGTCTGTTACAGTAAAAACATTTATACCCTGACAGAACTGGTTTCCAGTCATTGTTCTTTAACCATGTTTCACAAACTATAACAACATCAATCTTGTGGGAACATAGCAAATTTTCTAATAAAAAACTTTATTATTAAAGCTCCTAGCATTAACAACCATCAGAGATGCATCAAATGTTGCTGTCTGTGAACTGTTACATTTTTAACCTGGCAAAAATCTTGGGTAGTGTAGGGTTGCCACCTTTTCAAATGCCCAAAATGGGACATTTTTGGTACAAACGTCATATTTTACAGGCCAAAACATACCCACTGCAGGTACAAAGGCCAGAACTTCACATTTTTGCCTAAACAAAAGCTTATTCTTGTAGCATTTTAGTTGCTTAATCTGTTTCTTATAACATTTAGGTGTTTCAGATATAGAATAACTGTTTTATGCAACTATTATATATAAAATATAGGAAATAAATTTGCCCTAAAATCTCAGGATGTTTGCCATTTTTATAATTTTTTTGCAGGACACAACTGCCTAAAGAGGGACTGTCCCTCACAAAGTGGGACAGGTGTTTGTCAAATATTTGCTGTAAAAATTCTCTTCCCTGATCTAGACAAATGCACACTATCCTGTCTAAACACGTGTGCCCAAAAGAAGTCTTGGATGCTCTACACATTTCCATTTTTTAAAACAGGACATTTTTTCCATGTATGTGTGTATCCAAAAAATATTTTCATTCACAGTGACCTGACTATCCTTTCTATAGGTGATTTGTGAAAAATATGTCCTAACAATAGCACAAGCTATACTATCTCGGAGGGCTGTCAGTTCCCGACTAACAGTCAGAGAATCTTTGTTGGTGACATCATTTGTACCAACATGAATAAAAACAGATCCATACTTCCTTAAATGAAGGTGTTCCAAGGCTTGTTTCACATTTTCTATTTTTGCTCCTGGCAAGCATAACACTACTCAATGTTCATTATCATCTCTGCAAATGTAAGTATCAGTTCCTCTAATAACTGAATCTCCAATTACAGGAATATCTTTGCTGACCATCTCTGAAGAATCTTCAGCTTCTAATACAGTCAATTCTGCTCTATCAGTTATGAAGGATAGATCTTTATCACTATTAGTCTTATTAATTCCACTGTTTTCATTGCTTATTAAATTCTCATCCAGCTGGCATTGTAAATCTACAGCTTGAGCCATGTAGTTAACATCTGATTTTCTCTTCTTTTTTCATACAGTAATGTTCTTCAATCCTTCCACGTTCAGATTTGATTTCTTCCTTTTCACCTGCCCTTTGCCTCTTTTTTTCTACCTTTTCCATTGGAAAGGTGATGCCTTTTCCTGTAGACTGAGGGTTTTCTGATAGATATCTTCATTCTCGGTCACCAGTTTCTTACATAACAAAGCAGAATCCTTTTTACTACGGATTCTCTTTCCTTTACAGTCATTAGGCAGTTTCTTTTTCTTCCTTGTTATTTGTTGAGAACTTCCTTTCTTTCTTTTTTTTGTTTCCTTCTAAACAAACCAGATCCTCAGATTGCTGAGTACTTGCATCCACAATTCCATAGTTCTCAGGGGCCTCATCATGTTTCATAGGAGTTGAATGTTCTTTGCATAAAACAGATGCATCATTTCCTAAATCTGTTCTATTTGTTCTATGTCTAACATTATTTTGTTCATCAGTCCAGTCATTAATATATGATACAACAGTTCTCCACGCCATGCCAATTGCACATGTACCATCATTATCATTAAGTCGAGATTTGCTTCTAACAATGGTAAGCAAATCATCCAACTTTTGACACGAGGAACAAAGATCACCAGTGTTATCAGCTGTTACCTTTAAATATGCATAGCATTTATTACGCTGTACAAGATACTTGTGCTTTAGCAAATCGTTAATTGCATACTGATTTAAGGCATCCGTATTCATCTTTAATTGAATAAAATATTGCAAAGGAAAAAAATTACATTCAGTAGCAAATAATTCAAAGGAACTTAAATCACCTTCTATGGCAAAAATTATACCAGCAATATCCAACTAAATAATAAAATACAATAAAGTTGTTCTGACCATACAAGGTCTGCCAGCCAGACAGAAGTTGTAATTTCTTTGCATGCAGTAGCTCGCAGTTGCACCTCCTTTTAACAGTAAAAATAAATAAAACTTCTCTTACCAGTCAACTCCACAACAAATCACAAACCAAGACAGAATTATTTTGATATGCTCAGAATTTAATATAATGTAATATGCCTATATCATCCATACATCCACAACTTAAAACACTTATTTGTCTGCTACTTATATCTTCTCTTATATCTACTTACCTCTTAACTTCTTATGAACATCCACTTAATTCTTCTCTTTCAATTCCTTCAAAATACACCTCTACCTCTACAACACATTTATCTCTTACCTTCTTAAACCCAACCATACATGCCAACTAATATTAGCCAAATACCATAGACTAGCACACTTCAAATTCAAGAAACCTAGAACCAGGAAAATATTTGACTACTCCTATAAACTTCCACAACAAAAATATTTCGTACTCCTCCACCTTCTAGTGGATGGGGATATTCATCCTAATCCAGGCCCACATCATAATGAAACCATTACACACAAAATACAAAACAAAACTACATCTCTCTCATTCTCTAAACCCACTAATTCTCTGTCTATTGCCCATCTCAATATACAAAGTATCTGTAACAAAACTAGTCAACTTCATGCCCTTCTAGAAGTCTATCAATCTGATATTTTATGTTTAACTGAAACTTGGCTAAAGCCTTCAATTAATGACAGTGAAATCACCCCACCTAGTTATAACATCATTAGACTCGACCGTACTGCCAAAAAGGGAGGAGGGGTAGCAATTCTGTATAAAACAAAACTCCAAATTAGTACCTTAAATCTGACTCTTACCACTGACAATAATGCTGAAGTTATCAGTTCTAAACTTCAAATCAATACTACTAAATCTATAAATATCATCTGTGCTTATCTCCCTCCTTGAAATAATATCAACACCCTTCAACACATCCTTTACCTACTATCAACTAAACTCCCTTAAGAGACACTAGTCTTAGGAGACTTTAACATAGATTGGCATTCCTGTAACAGTAATAACCCCACTTCCCATATCAACCTATTTGGCTTCAAACAACTCATCAATGGTCCTACTAGAACTAATAAAACCAATGATACTGAAACCACATTGGACTGGATTCTTACTAATATTCCCTTGCAAACCTACAACACAGGCATCCTTCCAGATGATCTTAGTGACCACTCTCTAACCTATATCATTAGATACAAAACTAACCTAACCTTACCTACCACATATAAAACTCTATGTACAAAAAAACATTTTAACTCTGCACAGTTTCTAGCCGAACTAATACATTGTAATTGGGCCCCACTGAAACATCTCCCACTTAATGAAGCAGTTGAATACTTCAACTTTACATTCCTATCTATCCTAGATCACCATGCCCCAAGCCGTACCATTAGAACCAAAACAAAAACAGCACACTGGCTAACCAAGAATACAAAGCAAAAAATTATTCTCAGAAATAAATCCTGGGATAAATGGCGGGCTACCAAAAACCAAACTGACCACCAAAACTTTAGGGAGCTGAGAAACAGCACCAAAAAAGCTATTCTGACAGATAAAAAGAACTATTACTTTCAACTACAGAAAAACACCATAAAAGAACCCAAAAAATTCTGGACTAGTATTAATAATCTTCTATCCCCTGGCCAAGCAATCACACCAAACCCTCAGGATTCTGACCCAGATAATCCCACACAAATAGCCAATGACTTCAACTCTTTCTTCACCAATGCCATCCAAACTCTTGCAAACCACCTTTCCCCTGACACTTCTAAACTACTCTCACCTAGTTCAAAAACTACTCTTCCTCCCCTTCACCTACAACCTGTATCTACCTCCTATATCCAATCTCTACTCCAAAAACTAAAACCTACCACCCCATCTGCAGACAAGCTTCCTGCTGAGTACCTGCAAATAGGAGCTAAAGCCACTGCCTATCCCATTTCCATCCTAATAAATAGATCTATAAAGGAGGGTATTGTCCCTTCTATCTGGAAAATATCCCATATCATTCGCGATCACAAAGGGGGCAAGTCTAATGACTTCTCTAACTTTCGTCCCATAGCACTATTATCACCTATAGCTAAAATCATGGAAAAATGTATCCATAAACAACTACTAAACCACCTTCTCCATAATAACCTACTTGCCAATAGTCAACATGGATTTAGACCTTCCCACAGCACCACTACTGAATTACTCTCCTTTACCAACTCCATCAACTATAACCGTAACATCAATAAACTCTCATCTTCTCTCTTCATTGACCTATCAAAAGCCTTTGATATGGTTAATCATAAACTTCTTCTGTACATACTAAAATCTCAGGCACTTGATCCCTCCTCCTTAACTTGGTTTACTTCTTATCTTGAAAATCGTCAGCAGGCAGTATTCTGGAAAAGTTCACTATCTACCCTCCTTCCTATTTCTATAGGAGTACCTCAAGGGTCTATCTTAGGCCCACTTCTATTTTCTATCTTTATTAATGACCTCCAATCAGCTATACCTAACACCACTTGCATACAATATGCAGACGATTCCACTATAATCTGCACTGCTTCTTCTCAAGCGGAACTTCAACCTCTTACCCAAGAAACCTTTACCACTGTTGAACAGTGGTTCTCTGACCATTGTCTACTCCTTAACCCCAAGAAAACCAAATTACTACTGTTTGCACCTACCCGCAAAGCTACTTCCCTAAACTTCTCTATTACTTCCACTGATAACACTCATATTACTCCTGATTCTTCTACAAAACTACTAGTTATTACTATTGACAATAATCTTAACTTTGACTGTCACATCAATAACACAATAAAAGTAGTTAACAAAAAGATTGGATCCCTTTACAGAATCAAATCCTTCCTTACACCTGAAGCCCAGACCACCTTAGCCCAATCTCACCTCCTCTCTACCCTTCTATATGCTTCCCCTATTTACACAAATCTCTAAATGTAACCTTAAGAAACTTGCTTCATCTTACCATAATATTGCTCGATTTGCCACAGGATCCCAGTTTAGAACTCACCACTGTCTGAACTTAAAACAACTAAACTGGCTTGAACTTCCTAACAAGCTTATTTATCAACAGCTCTCAATAGCTCACAACATTCTATATCAACCATCCAAAACACCAATACTCTCTAACCTCCTTACTCCCTACAACAATCTGAAACAACTACGTTCTTCTGATAAACTACTAGTTAATAGTACCAAACCCAATAATGCTGCAGGAGATTGTCTTTTTTCCAACTCAGTTGGCAAAATGTGGAACAAACTTCCACTCAATATCTCATCTTTGTCCACTCTTCCACTCTTTAAAAAACAACTGAGAATCCATCTTAATAAACACTGGCTTTGCTCCTGTACCAATCCTGATTAACCTTTCTTCCTCCTTTCCTCTACCTCAATATTTCCTTCTCACTATAATACATCCTGACTGATCCCCATGGACATAACATCCTTGTGGATACAACTTATCTCATATATACTATGTAAAAAAAAAAAAAATTATGACTATGTATTATTTACACTATGTTATGATATTATAAATTGCGTATTGCAATTATTTAAAAACTTTTTCTTAGGAATACTATCTTGTTATGTATATTTCCTCTGACATGTACATTACCTATACTAAAGTCTGATTATCTTTATGCTTAATATTTGTTTTGTTTTGCTTTGTGTATTTTTTTGTATTCCCTTTACTTGTTATAACCATTGGAGCTTTTCTCCCCGGGCCTCCACTGAAAATGGACATATATCCAGCTGGACTAGCCCGATCAACAAATGTAAAATAAAATAAATAAATTTTCCTCTCTGCAGTCTGTGTAAATTTATAGTTGTCTAGGCCCCTTGTGGTGGCTAGAGCTTGCCTGTCCAAAACCTATCCCTTTCTCACAACCAAAAGTGAAACTAAAGGTAAAACAAAATATGAATCAAAGTAAAGCTTGTTAATAGGCAGTCTCTTCCTACTTACAAACAGTTAAAAATAGTGATAACAAATGCAATATAAATTCATATCAAACTGCTCTTACCAGTCAACTCCACAACAAATCACAAACCAAGACAGGATTGTTTTGATATGTATTGTCATGTACATTCTTTCCCTCCCCTGGGGTCATTACCCTGTTGAACCTTAGGAAGTATATAGTGTTTTTTTAACTTTGAGTCTGAAGATGAAATCTGTTACGCTCTAGAACAGAAGACTGACATGAAGAGCTCAGATTCCCATTGTTAATCAAACGTTAAAAGCTGCTTGGAAGAAAAAAAAATCCTTATTGCATTTCGTTTAAACAATACCAACAAATCCAAAGTAAAGAGTGTCACTTAAAGAATCAAGACACTTTTGGAAGAGAATCTAAGAGTTGCTAGTAAATTCTAACTATGCCCTTCTAAATAAATGCAAACAAGATATGCCAAAGGGAGAGAGAAGCTCATCCTCTCAGAAGTTAATCACAGTATGAGAAAGTGAAACCTAGCCAAAAGCAAAACTCATGTCAGTATGTCTGCCCAGTTGTGGCATTTTAAGTGAGAACAAAATATAAATCATTGATGATTAATTGAAAATTGCCGATTACCACTTAGAATGCAACAGAAACATTAATGTAGCATAGATCGTCAAGATAAAATGAAAACTGTGTATCTTCAACTTCTGACTGTATTGGCAAGGCCTGCAGAATGAGACACATTTATCTGACTATTGCGAATAACGTAGTAAAGGCCTGGTGCCATTCACACATCATCCAGTTCACCTCCGTTATAGGCAATGGCATTACATGCTGAGTCTTTGCATAGCTTCCTTTGCTTTACAAGTAACATTATATCTGATAGGGCTCCATTTGTTGAACCTTTACTTTATTTTTGATGAGTATTATTTCTAATATCACAACAATGGGGTCTAATTTAAAGTGCAGCAGATACATTTGTAAATACCATTTTAGATTAAACACTCTAGCATATTTGCACAATGGTAAAGAATTATTTTTTTAAATGAGTCACATCGTCCCACATTCTTTATGTAAAGGCTTAGTAATGCTATGTATCCCTCAGTTTTGGGATACCAGCTTTAATTTCTGAAATCTATTATCTAGCCACAAACATATAATTAAACATCTGGAGATATGTGGAAAATAAAAGTGGGTACAGAAAATTCAGGTACATGTCCTAGGTTATTAGTACTGTCATCATTGAGAAGAAACGCATACAAGTGTATGACTGTTGTGCAAAGCTCTTTGTTAAAAGAAAATGGTTCACAATGTTAAATCTTTATTACTATGCAAAGATATTTGTGTAAAAAAACAAGTATGCATTTCAAATTACATATTCTTCAAGGAATATTTCTAGAGATACATTGATCTGGGTATTTTCAGGATTAATAAATGCATTGTCTTACATTATTTACTGTGAAACTGCTTCAAAGATGGCAGAAGGGGCTGGGGGGATAAATGACTTAAAAGATTTGCTGGCACACTGGATATAGTGATCATTCTGCTGGCATTCCTTTCACTAAATAAATGAGCCATGCAACCCAGGAAATACAGTACTCTAGCTGACTGAGGAGGTAAAGGTGAGGGGAGGTCCAGAAACTCAGAAAAGTCGACGTTTTTAAAAGTCTGTTATTAAACCTATTTCTTCACACTTTAGCAAGCACTTATTATAGATTGTGTCACACATATGAAGGAACAAATATGTAAGGGTTGATGCAAACCAGCCAGTGGCACTTTTACTGAAAGGTCTTAGACATACCATTATTTCTCACGACTTTCATTATAATTGAATGAAAATGTGACCTGACAGGAGAGACTGATGGATTAATTTCACCAGCTATACCCTCACAGATCACTATGGGCAAAAAAAAACTTTCCAAGAAAACAAGATCAGGTCCAGATGTCTGTGCCAGTAAGGTAATCAGGATTAGAAAAAATAAAATTAGTAATAACTAGTTATTATGCTACTGGCAAGTTTGGATTATGTGGAACTTGATTGCAAAATGTATTTATTTATTTAGCTCATTATTCATGTATTTATTAGCATTTGTTTACTGAGAAAGAAAGATTAAGTGGCATCTTTTTTCTGAGGAGGTCTGGATAGAAAAACTCCATTATACAGACATAGTTTGCACTTTTCCATCATTTACAGTCAGTTTCCTTCATGAGCAACAGTTCATTTTTTCAGACATCCTTGACATCAATTCCATCATTAACAACCAGTTTTGATTAGAAATAACTGTTACAAGGTGTGCATATGCATTAAAAACATACAGGGAGATATATTCAGTGCAATATAGTTTTATATAGCTATATATTTATATAGCTATATATATATATATATATATATATATATATATATATATATATATATATAAAGATATATACACAAGTTTCTGACCATAATGGCATTTAAATTTATTTTTTATGTAAAAATCAATGTCACTATAGTTAAACTGTACATGAAAATACTTTCTCTATGATAAGACTAGGCTGGCCACTGTTAGGTCATATATTTTGCCATCATTGATGTACTTTTCTCACCTACTACCCGATCTGTCCTTCCCACTGCAATGAAAACTGGAACAAGTGCATAACACAATGGCTAGTTCTGCATCAGGATACAATATCCATCTCATCGATGTATTTCTAACTCTTGCCTTCGTTAGCTTGACTTCAGTTATTACCTTGTTTCCATTCACCTTTCCTTGCATCATATATTCCTACATAAACATAAGTAATGTTCATTAGTGGACATGCTTACTTCAAAACCCCTCATCTAGATCCTTAAACAATCTACTCGACATATCATTAAGATTCCAAAATCCACCAACAAGCACGATGGCTCCACATTTACTATCTGCACTAGGAAACTTCTTCCTGAAATACATATTTTACAAAACAGATACAAATTCAGGTCACTACTAAATGTCCATAGTCAGTTGATTGGTAATTGACATTCTTTAACTAATCCCGAGCATAATGTTTAAGTGTATTCCTCACCACCCTTGTCAGTTTTTATAGCCATTGCTTAGCATGTAGTCATGTCAATTTATTAACTAAACATGCTTATGGTTTTGTTCTGCTGCAATATATATACATTTATCAGCTTTATTTTAGAAAAGGTTCCTTCTATCAGTATTTATTATTTTGCTTGTAAATATTGCATACTTCCCTTATGAATATTTATAAATATCACACTGGAATCCACTTGGAATAGTATTGGAATATTACTTCCCTGCTGGACTTTCACAATCAGTACATGTAAATCAATGATACGAGGAATGAGTAAAATTATTGCTTTTGCACTGCTGTTTTTGGACCTGTTGTGTTGCATGTTATAGAGAGATTTACCTTAATGCTCTGATTTTCGTGGTCCCCATCTCATTTCTTCTCAAAGTTTGGAAATCAAAAAAAAAAGTAAATGCTTACTGAGTATAACTTAAGAAATTTTACTAGAACTGATGAGTGCCATATGGTTTGTCTAATCAAACATGAACTCATAAAACTTCATTTTGATAAGACCTGCAGACGTAATGGTCTTCCATTTCAAAATGTTTAATGTGGATTGTAGCCCCTCCCCAGACTCTCTCAATCAAATGCATATGCACTTTTAATATAAATATCAAGTCACCAAATCTCAGGGCTAAGTTAAAAACACTTTCATCAGAAATCTGTTCATCTGGGTTTTAGTTAAATGAATGAATTCCTGCTGCAAGCTATGGAGAAGTTTGCCTCACTCTGCTACACTTATTTTGGACTGTGAGATATTAGTATTATTACTGATATCTGAATTGTCTCAATGATTCTGCATACTAGCATTAAACTGGCATGGGGAATATAAGGACTGAAGACTGTATCTTCAGCTTTATGTATTTCTCAGCTCTATCACCAGTGGCTCACTGAATCTCCTCATCAAAGCATGCCAAATGCAGAATGCATCTTTATCTCAATATAACTTATACCCTTTTCTCTGTCGTGGAAGGATAAAGGCAAGACTTGGAGGCAGACAATCGAGGCATGACTAACGGAGCTGATGTAGGATTAATCCAGGCATGATCAGCAGAGTAAGAGCTGCAGGAAATTATGTATGGTTAAGAAAAGAATGATAAGGCAATGCCTCCCCGTCTCTCTTGGGGATGAGAGTAATGGAGAGTGTGCTAGAGTCTTACCTTATTTTGCTGTTATAGCACATCCCATAGCTTTTGACAGGGCATTGCTAGTACACATGGTGGGCACAGCTTAGAGGATCAGGAGACTGCATAGGAGGGGATGGCTTCCTGACAACACCCATTACATCCTCATAGTTAATACTTCACTCAGCACATCAGCATTAAAGTGTAATCAAGCTGCAAATCCTCTGTATATAATATGTTAACATATTTCTTTTTCTCAAACTATCACAAGTTCGAGCTAAGAAATGGCAATAAATAAATAAAATCTAAATACCAGCACCAAGATCGCAGTGGAGAAAGGGCAAATTCCTAGTTGCCAGAGTATCGCATTCTCGCACAAGCAAATACTGGCAAAATTTAAAAAAAATTGTTTTTAAACTATTTTGCCAGTATTTCAAGCATCCAGAGCACTTCATAGGAACATACACACAGACCATGTATTTATTTGAATGCTCTGAATGTCAAACCCATTTGCTATTGACATTTTAATTGAAATTTCAGAATTTCAGTAGCTGGTTTTGAGAGATTACAGTAGAAAGGGGTATAAGATTTTCACATTTCCCACTGTACTGCAATGTCAGTGTTGAGATAGATATATATATATATATAGTTAGCAGAAAGTGTGGGGAGTAAAGGGTTTTAATGTTTTTTGTTTTTGTCTATTCAATATTTTGTGGTTCAGTGTGTTCGAGATTTTGGCATTCAAACATTTCTGTGTTATTTTTATATATATATATATATATATATATATATATATATATATATATATATATATATATTATAAGGGTCATGAAGCATCATTCAGCAGTTCACTTAGCCTTAGCCAGTTTTACACACACATATACACACACACATTATTTATATACCATGTTCTGAGGTGATGGAACACCTGTAGTAGGTTATAGTAAGTTTGGATGTTGCCCATCTAGGGTAGGTATGGCTTTTTTCTTTTCAACAGTTTGTTTATTACAGATGTACCTATTTTGGGAGTGGTATGTGGTTCAAGGGATTGGAAAATCTTTCTTACTAAAGAGAATTTGCCATTTGTTTCAGTTAAAGTAGCTTTTCAACTTAATAAAGTTCCTACATCTACTCGCATCACAATAACGGGTCATTTAAAATGGATTGAGGATACCACAAAATAAATATTTGTATACTACTATATCTGACACAATAAAGTGATACCAGCATTTCATGGAAGAAAACACTGTACATTTCATGTTACATACTTTATTTCATTTATGAGAAAGAAACAAACATTCCAATGATAGTGTTCAGCAGTAGTTGTTATGTAATATTGTGTTAACTACTCTCCAAGCTTTCGCATGAGAAACAAAAGTGAATGCTAGAAAATGTGTGGGAAACAATGACCACAAAATCACAACCATGGAAACTACCAGAAATATCACAACCACTTCTTCAGAGGAGGACAGCATTCTAGCTTGTCCTATTATCCATAAAATATACAATTGATGGGATATTCAAATCTGTATATAGTTACTGTATTTAACCTGAACCTTGTTGCTTGGGTTGTGGCTAGAAGGGGACATTCGGTATCAGTTCAATTAAATTAAAATGACTGTGCATGAAGAACAGTAAATTGAAAGTAATGTTATTAAATCAGATTATGATAAAATGTCACAAAATGATTAATAATTCCATTTACTATAAGTGCATTAACAGCACTCAACAGCTGTTAAGCTGATAACATAGACTAAACTAAAAACTTGCCATGTTTGAAGAGGAACACCACACACAAAGCCATATACAACTAACAGTGCATATGTTTGACATGATTTACTAAAACAAATTTGAACAAGCATGTGTCAGAGATTCCTGTGAGTTTAGTTCTAAGCATTATTTTCTAGTATTTAAGAAAATGTTGAGGTACATTGTGTTGCTAGAAGGAATCTGGAGAAGAGCTACTAGTAGGATGTGCGGAGTAGAAGTGAGAGGATATGACTACAGACTGGATTAGATATTGCCCAACTCATGAAATATACAGACCAGGGGATATGATGGTATTGTACAAGATCTTGTCTGGGAGGTGTGAAGAGGACATCCTAAAGAGGAAACATGGGAGGACATTAGGAGCCACGAACAAAAAAATTGCAGAGACTAATTACCTTCTGGAGCCATGAAAGTATTTTATGTATTTTCTTTTTCTTTTGTTGACTATGTTGGTACCACTAGGGTAGTAGTCTCTTTTCAGAGGAGACCAAACATGGTATTCATACTACCAGGGGAAATTTGGCCAGGGCATTAAGGAACTAAATGTAGCTCTTGAGTAGTGTAGATTTTGGGTTGTGGATGTGATAAATCAAGTGGTACATTGGGCAGATTAAAAGAATGGTTAGGCTTAGAATTTTAGAACACCTAAGAGATATCAAGAACGCAAACACTAATTGGTTGCTGAGCATTTTCACATGGCCCATGGGGGTTTTGACCAGAGTTTGTTTTACTGTGTATTGGGGCAACCTCATATGATGACAGGGGTGATTTTATCACAAAATTATTAGGGATAGAAAGTAGAATAATCATTAATTTTAATACACTTTTCCCTAAGGGTTTGAATCTTGAAATCATCTTGAATGTGTAATTTTGTAAGATGTGAATTGTATATTTAACTTTAAAGTTGGAGGGAACTGAAGTACTCGATTACAGCATTTTTTGCTTTAAAATGTTATTTGTTGTTGCAGCAGTTTGTAAAAATTGTCATTAAGGATATGTTTAAAAAGTTATTTATTTATTTTACATGTAGAACTGATGATGAATGGGCATAAGATTGTGCTTTTAAAAATGGGACTGTTTTTAATTGGACATCATGTCACCTTCTAACCTATCAGCAGGGGGCAATGGTGTATAAAATGGTGTCCTGTGTTTGCAATTTATCCTTGAAGGCAAAATGCCAAGGTACCAGAAGCATTCAAATATAAAGTAAAGGAAACCCCCATTTTTCTGTGTCCCGTGTTCATGTTTTTGTATTTTTGATACAGTTGGAGAATTCGGTTTTGCATTAAGGAACTACCCCTACCCATCGGAGCTGTTGGATGGTTCTGGAGGGTTCATAAAGCAGTAGGAAAGAGCCCTAAAGGAAACAGCAGCATACAGGAGGAGGAGGAGGAGAAAAAATCTATGGAGAGGTTCATGGCAGAAAGTGAGAATTTGAAGAAAATTTCTTTAATATAGACCTTCAGAAGGTAAACGAAGATTCCTGCATGCTAGATGTTACATAAGCAAAGTTTTGCAGTATCCTTGGAGAAGAAAGTGAGTGAGTCTGTTGAAGTGGTGCAGATAACAGAAATGGCATCGGAAGGGCTCGCAGATGATCATCTGTTAAAAATAATCGAGCAGGATAATCTAGGTGACAGTTCTGCTGTTTCATGGGGTGAGATGGCAGATATTGTTTTTGGACATGCTGAGGACAGTGATGTGGAAAAGGAACCAGGTGAGGTAATCTACCAGTGTAGTACCTCACACGATGTGCAGTAGCAAAGCCTGCCCCAAACACGCTTCCAGCCCTCTGGAGGCAGCAGCAACATGATTATTCAACAGTGTGCGAAATGCAATGTAATTAATATTCAGCATCTGTGCCGAAAACAACCCAATGTTTTATTGTAGATATTCAGTACCACAAAATGAAATGTTTTATTGGGGACATAAATCTAGAATGCTTGTTGTACATCACATTTCAGTCAGTCAATCGGGCAGAGTTCACACAACCAAACTGTTTCTCTAGTCTAAATGATACTATTACATTTTAACGGCTGAAAATGTTTTCCAAAGATGCTAGCAGCATTGTTGCACAGCACTTGTTCAGTGCTGAACTGGTCACCTGGCCTTAAGGCATGCAAATCTGAACAGAAGTGGGGAGTGTGGGGGGGCTTGCCCCCCTGAAAAAGGAGAAAAAGTAATTTCTACGAGGATGGAGTTCATTGTGTGCGTAAAGATTTAGTACTTTACATCACGTGACATATAAATTAGCATGCCTGTCAGTCTTCTTTGATATCCCCACCCACTTGTCGTGCCAATCACTGACAGCACACCCAAAGCTGCCCAGAACTAAGTGCGAGGTACTACACTGGTAGATTACCCCAGATGATGTGGCAGCAGAGGAAGCAGCTGCTAAAACTTGTGCAGCAGTGACAGAAAGTAAAAGAGGAAAGCAGAAACAAACTGAGGTGACTGGTTTTGTGGCAACAGATAATGCAGCAAATAAAACATATGCAGCAGTGATAGCAGGCAAAAAGGTCTTTTATCCACACTGGGAGAGAGACTTTTTGTGACTTAACATTTGAAATTGATGCACTGATGAAATTTATAGAACTATATAAGAAAAAGGAGGACATTTATAAATTGAATAATTATTTGTTTCTGATAGTAACTTAAATGTTAAAAAAAAGTTACTTTGCACTTAAGAAGTGTTGCACTGGAAGAAATGATAAAAATGCATGCAGGGTCTGTGTGAAACTGTTGATAACATTATGAAAGTTAGAGATGAGAGGAACGTATGGAATAGAGGTTGGAGATTGGAAGCTGTTTAGAATTGTGAAAAAAAACACCGTGAAACAATTGCCAAGTGTTATTTTTGTGGCTGGTCAAAGAGGGACGTTAAGATATGCTGGCCACCCTAAAACATGTTTCTTTTGTGGGAACATTTTTCATTTAATTAATTATGGTAACAAAATACAGTGTAACTGATATGGGAAGAAAGGACATTCAGCATGAAGATTTGTGCCTGAATGCAGGTTGTGCAAAAAAGTGAACCTTTTGGATGGATTGTCAAGAGCAAACAGTAACTAATGTAAAAGAAGGGGAAAGTGAGAGGCTGAACTAGGTGAAGAAGAAATTGTAGAAGAAAAAAATAATATGAAGGGGAAACATGAGAGTACATCCAGGAAGAGAGGTCAGTAGAAGGGATTAATACTAATAATCTTTTTGAAGTTGTAGCCAGTGCAAAATTTGATTCTAAAGATCAAGGTTTATTTGTACATAAGCTCAGAAAAAAATATTCAGTTGGGAAAAAAGTAAAAATAAGAAAAAAATATTTCCCCTAAGCTTAAGAAGGAAAATCAATACATTTGGAGTACTTTCAGTAAATGTTAACATTATTAACACTGCAAGAAGGATATGGATATTGGAATGGCGATGTGTATGTCATGCTGTTAGAGGATCTAAGATTCCTGACAAGTGAAGAAAGACTGCAAACAGAAAAACTGTGGGATGGAAATGTAATATGGAACTTGGGAAGTGAACATTGCTTTCGAATGGCTGTGTTGTATAAAAAACAGTGAAAATACTAAATATAACATTGGTAAGGAAGGGAAGGTTAACTGTTTTGAATGTGAGCTGGGAAGAACATGTACATAATTAACAACATTATGTGCATTTGTAACTAGCAAGGATAGGGAGAGAATCTATTTCATCAAATAATACGTTACATATGCATCTGGAGCATTTCTCCCCCAGGCCTCCACTGAAATTTGGCTGTGTTCCAAGACAGACTTTCCTGGTTAACAAATGTTAAATAAATAAATAAATAAAATTAGACTATGTGCTAGTTAACATGAAAATTATAATTGCAAGAGAATTTAATTATGATTTAAGATGAAAATGTAAAAAACAAAATTTGAAAGATATAAAAATATATAGGAAGTGATAAAATTTGCTAAATTATCTCTGTGGAGCAAAAGTCATTGGACTTATAGGGGGCATTTCAATCTGAAATTGATTATATTGTATTATTGGAAAAGGCTTGGGGAAGCAGATGATACAGTTATGATGGGGTTTTCTGATCGATATTAATGGAGGCAATGGAAGAAAGGGAGCATATTAAAATAAGAAGGGGAATAAAAAGAGTAAATTACTGCTCTAAAAACTGGTCTGAATGGTGGACTGAATTGAAAAAGTATTTTTTTTCCAAAAGGGAGGATGAAGTAAAACAGGAACAGGAAGTAAAACATGAGAAAATGTATAGACATGTATCAGAGATTTTAGAGAATAATCTAAGAGGCTGTTATGGCACTGCATATGTGGGTAAAATAGTAAAGGAGGATATTAATATCTTCTTCTTTTGGCTGTTCCGATGAGTCACCCCAGAGGATTAATGAGGGAAATTAAGAATGTAAAAGGAGAGATAAAAAGAAAAACAGAGCAAAATAAGAAAAATGTAAAAGGAGAGGTGAAAAATCAGGGGCAAATTATCTATATTGTAGTACAGCATGTGGAAAATATGTATAATAATAAAAAGAAGGAAAATAAATAATAAAATGTAAGAATTTGCAGAATGAATTAAGGAAGAATTTGAAAAAGTACTTTGAGAGAATACAATGAAGTACTTCAGAAAGTAAATGTTTATTGAATGCCAGGCCCATATACTGCATGATATAGAATGTGCAATAAAGTAATGGATTGGCAAAAAGAGTATTTTATAAATACAATGAATGAGGGGTTGAAGGAAGGGGTTGTTTATGAAGCGTTATGTAGTGGGATATTAAAATTGTATATGGAGTAAGGATGAGAAGAATGAAATAAAAAATGTAGACCCACCACACTACATAACGCAGATTATACATGTTTGAAGGTAATAAATCCCATCACACTACATAACACAGATTATAGGTGTTTTAAGGTAATAAATCCCATCACACTACATAACACAGATTATACATGTTTTAAGGTAATAAATCCCATCACACTACATAACACAGATTTATACATGTTTTAAGGTAATAAATCCCATCACACTACATAACACAGATTATACATGTTTTAAGGTAATAAATCCCATCACACTAGATAACAAAGATTATACATGTTTTAAGGTAATAAATACCATCACACTACATAACACAGATTATACATGTTTGAAGGTAATAAATCCCATCGCACTACATAACACAGATTATACATGTTTTAAGGTAATAAAGCCTATTGCACTACATAACACAGATTATACATGTTTTAAGGTAATAAATCCCATCACACTACATAACACAGATTATACACGTTTTAAGGTAATAAATCCCATCACACTACATAACACAGATTATACACATTTTAAGGTGATAAATCCCATCACACTACTTAACACAGATTATACACGTTTTAAGGTGATAAATCCCATCACACTACATGACACAGATTATACACGTTTTAAGGTGATAAATCCCATCACACTACATAACACAGATTATACATGTTTTAAGGTGATAAATCCCATCACACTACATAACAGATTATAAATGATTTAAGGTAATAAATCCCATCACACTACATAACACAAGATTATACATGTTTTAAGGTAATAAATCCCATCACACTACATAACACAGATTATACATGTTTTAAGGTAATAAATCCCATCACACTACATAACACAGATAATAAATGTTTTAAGGTAATAAATCCCATCACACTGCATAACACAGATTATACATGCTTTAAGGTAATAATTCCCATCACACTACATAACAGATTATACATGTTTTAAGGTAATAAATTCCATCACACTACATAACACAGATTATACATGTTTTAAGGTAATAAATCCCATCACACTACATAACACAGATTATACATGTTTTAAGGTAATAAATCCCATCACACTACATAACACAGATTATACATGTTTTAAGGTAATAAATCCCATCACACTAGATAACAAAGATTACACATGTTTTAAGGTAATAAATCCCATCACACTAGATAACAAAGATTATACATGTTTTAAGGTAATAAATCCCATCACACTAGATAACACAGATTATACATGTTTTAAGGTAATAAATCCCATCACACTAGATAACGAAGATTATACATGTCTTAAGGTAATAAAACCATCACACTACATAACATAGATTATACATGTCTTAAGGTAATAAATCCCATCACACTACATAAAACAGATTATACATGTTTTAAGGTAATAAATCCCATCACGCTACATAACACAGATTATAAATGTTTTAAGGTAATAAAACCCATCACGCTACATAACACAGATTATATATGTTTTAAGGTAATAAATCCCATCACACTACATAACACAGATTATACATGTTTTAAGGTAATAAAACCCATCACACTACATAACACAGATTATACATGCTTTAAGGTAATAAATCCCATCACACTACATCACACAGATTATAAATGTTTTAAGGTAATAAAACCCATCACACTACATAACACAGATTATACATGCTTTAAGGTAATAAATCCCATCACACTACATAACACAGATTATACATGTTTTAAGGTAATAAATCCCATCACACTACATAACACAGATTATACATGTTTTAAGGTAATAAATCCAATCACACTACATAACACAGATAATAAATGTTTTAAGGTAATAAATCCCATCACACTAGATAACATAGATTATACATGTTTTAAGGTAATAAATCCCATCACACTAGATAACAAAGATTATACATGTCTTAAGGTAATAAATCCCATCATACTACATAACATAGATTATACATGTCTTAAGGTAATAAATCCCATCACACTACATAAAACAGATTATACATGTTTTAAGGTAATAAATCCCATCACGCTACATAACACAGATTATATATGTTTTAAGGTAATAAAACCCATCACACTACATAACACAGATTATACATGCTTTAAGGTAATAAATCCCATCACACTACATAACACAGATTATAAATGCTTTAAGGTAATAAAACCCATCACACTACATAACACAGATTATACATGTTTTAAGGTAATAAATCCCATCACACTACATCACACAGATTAAACATGTTTTAAGTTAATAAATCACATCACACTACATAACACAGATAATAAATGTTTTAAGGTAATAAATCCCATCACACTGCATAACACAGATTATACATGCTTTGAGGTAATAATTCCCATCACACTACATAACACAGATTATACATGTTTTAAGATAATAAATTCCATCACACTACATAACACAGATTATACATGTTTTAAGGTAATACATTCCATCACACTACATAACACAGATTATACATGTTTTAAGGTAATAAATCCCATCACACTACATAACACAGATTATACATGTTTTAAGGTAATAAATCCCATCACACTAGATAACAAAGATTATACATGTTTTAAGGTAATAAATCCCATCACACTAGATAACAAAGATTATACATGTTTTAAGGTAATAAATCCCATCACACTAGATAACACAGATTATACATGTTTTAAGGTAATAAATCCCATCACACTAGATAACAAAGATTATACATGTCTTAAGGTAATAAAACCCATCACGCTACATAACACAGATTATACATGTTTTAAGGTAATAAATCCCATCACGCTACATAACACAGATTATACATGTTTTAAGGTAATAAAACCCATCACACTACATAACACAGATTATACATGCTTTAAGGTAATAAATCCCATCACACTACATAACACAGATTATAAATGCTTTAAGGTAATAAAACCCATCACACTACATAACACAGATTATACATGCTTTAAGGTAATAAATCCCATCACACTACATTACACAGATTATACATGCTTTAAGGTAATAAACCCCATCACACAGATTATACATATTTTAAGGTAATAAATCCCGTCACACTACATAACACATATTATACACGTTTTAAGGTAATAAATCCCTTCACACAACATAACACAAGATTAGAAATGCTTTAAGGTAATAAATCCCATCACACTACATAACACAGATTATACATGTTTTAAGGTAATAAATCCCATCAAACTGCATAACACAGATTATAAATGTTTTAAGGTAATAAATCCCATCACACAACATAACACAGATTATACATGTGTGAAGGTAATAAATCCCATCACACAACATAACACAGATTATACATGTGTTAAGGTAATAAATCCCATCGCACTACATAACACGGATTATAAATGTTTTAAGGTAATAAAACCCATCACACTGCATAACACAGATTATACATGTTTTAAGGTAATAAATCCCATCACACTACCTAACACAGATTATACATGTTTTAAGGTAATAAATCCCATCACACTACGTAACACAGATTATACATGTTTTAAGGTAATAAATCCCATCACACTACCTAACACAGATTATACATGTTTTAAGGTAATAAATCCCATCACACTACGTAACACAGATTATACATGTTTTAAGGTAATAAATCCCATCACACTACCTAACACAGATTATACATGTTTTAAGGTAATAAATCCCATCACACTACGTAACACAGATTATACATGTTTTAAGGTAATAAATCTCATCACACTACGTAACACAGATTATAAATGTTTTAAGGTAATAAATCCCATCACACTACGTAACACAGATTATAAATGTTTTAAGGTAATAAACAGGAGAATGCAAAGAAGGATGAGGGATATTATAGAAAAAGTATATATGATATAAAAGGGAAGGAATGTCAAGGATTGTTATTGGTTGCAAGAGAAATTGTGGATGACAGTTTAAGTAAAAGGGAGGAGGTGAAGCTTATGGTAGGTGATACTGGCAAGGCATTTGATACAGTAGGACCATCATGCTTTGTGTGATGTTATGGAGAAGTATAGAACTGCATAAATGAGAGATCTGGAATGGCAGATTGCACTCCACAACACTTTGAAGCTGAGGCAGTTGTCCCTCTCGCCCTGCCCTAGCTACGCTACTACTCACCTCTATACTGACTGACCTGCAAAACTCCTGCTTCCCAGTAATCCAAATCCTATACAAACCCAAAACTAACAACTGATTATCCTATGATCTTAAAGCTCTTTTACATCTCAAACACAAGTTATGGCATTATTGGAAAGCACTTCCTACTACTATAAACAGACAGCACTAAACGCAGCTATACAACCTTGCCAAGTAGGCTATACACTGTCGTAAAAGTCACTTGATGAAATTATACCAAAGCTCACTAATAAAACAACCCAAAAACTTATGGAAAGAGGTGAAAAGTCTTACAGGACAGAAAAGCCTTCCTTCCACGAATGCATATTCTCTCTACTTTCTGATTGTTGAATTCCCAGCCCTTTATCTAACCAATCCCAGACAACATCTGATCCTCCCACCTCCCTTCCACACAGCCCAACATTCTAATTCAGAACTATAACATCCAAAGATATTTACCATCTGCCTTAGATTAAATCTTATTAGCCCCCTGGTACTGATAACTTTGAATCCTGATTTATTTATCACTGTAGATTCAACATCATAACACCATTGAAACATATCTACAACCTGTGTATTCAACTTAATATTATGCCTAACATCTGGAAGAATGCCATTGTAAAACTTTCCTTAAGAAACCTAGTCCCTCCAATCCATCAGACTTTGGTCCATTTCTGTTCTCCCTACCCTGAGACAGATTCTGGAAACAATTCTGTATTTGCAACTCACTTAATACATAAACCAATACTACCTTGTCTCTCAAAAACAGAATATCTTTTTATCTGGTTGTATTACAGCCACAGCTCTCTGAGAACTCAGAGACAACATTCTTCTTGGAATACAGCAAGACCTAACTACTGGTGTAATTATTTTTTTTTAACTTTACCAGAGCCTTGGATTTTGTCGATAACTCATCTCTCCCACACCGTCTCACTGAAATAAGCATTAGGGATGATACACTGCCTTGGTTAAAAAACTACCTTTATAATTGCCATTTTTCAGTTAATTTCAATTCATCAAGCCCTATATCAGTCCCTTTGCAGAAAGGTGTCCTCAAAGATTTATTCTGGCACTACTCCTAGTTTCTGTTTACGTTAACAAACTTTCTTTTGACTTACCCCATCTTCCTCTCCTGCTTTATGCTGATAACATGGCCTTATTCCACTTCAGACACACACTGTTATCTGGAACTCGAACTTCATGCTGAATTATATGCCCTTAAAAGCACATATCAACCCTCGAGGAAAATGCAACTGCTCGCTCTCTGGTCATATAAATTAACCTCTTCATTCCCTCCTTCAATCTGCATAATTTGTATGGGCTCTGTTTTTGATTGTGATCCTTTCAGCATGCTAAGTTTGATTTCCATGCTATATATAATGCATGTATATTTTTATTTTTTCATTTGTGTATTGCATTTATCCCCTCAAGCTAACTATGATATTCACTTTGTATATAATATATGCCTATATTGGATTTTGTCATGCACTCTGTATAAAAAGTCATATGACTTTTGTGCTAACTATTCTGTTTTCCACAGGCTGAGACTGAAATAGGTCCAGTCGGATCAGTGTTTTACCATGGTTAACAAATTCAACATAAATAAATCTTCCTTGTCAACAACCAGCCTATCAAGCATCCTTACAAAGACTCAAGGTTTAGAAAGGAGGAGAAATAAAGCAGGGCACAACACTTATTCAGCTTTCAATATTACAGTTTCAAAAGAATAAAATCAGTCTACATCACTATTAAACAGAGATGACCTACCCCCATTTTAGCAACTAGTTTAACAAATGCATTTAACATTGACCCAAGTTGAAAAAATCCAAAAAGTGTTTGCTGATCCAAAGAAGTCAAAATTAAAAATGTTTGTCTAAAGTAAATCAAGTAACAGCAGACTGATAAATAATCCTTCAGAAAAAAACACAAACACCTGTTTGTAAGTGCTTTCATTCTATTTACTCAAGCGTCATCAAAGCTGATACAGTTTAAAACTAGCATACTAGTTTTAAACTATTTGTATCAGCTCTGATGAGCAGATGATGAAATGATCTATCAGTCTGCTGTGTTACTGATACTTGATTTACTTTTGACAGACATCTTTTCAATTTTGACTGCTTTGGATCAGCAACTGCTTTTTGGATTTTTTTTTTTTTGTTTGTACAGTTCGAGCATTGCCTTTACTTTATTTTGTTCTATTGATCCATGTCAGGCAGAGGAAAATAAAAAGTTGTCGTGTGTTGTTAAACCTAATGCGCAATTGTTTTGCAACCTTGAACAGCCTTGCCTTTTAAAACCAACAATGCGTTGAAAATGTACATATTGTGCTCACCTATGAAATACTGGCATAATTTTTGTAAAACATCTGTATTATTTTTGCATTTTGAAATGTTACAGCAGAAACGGATGTTGTGGTGTGGATGATCTGAAAACCAAAGGCACTCCACCCACAATACTACACGTGGTAGCAGCAGATGTGCTCTCCAGCTATCCGTAATGTGCATCTTTCAAGTCCACAAGGATACTATTCATATGTAAGAAAACAGGGTGTATCTCAAGGATCGGAATACTCTAGGTGACAAACCTACATGTCATTCTAAGTGATTAGTGCAGATCAATATAACAACAGGAAACCTAGTAAAGGAGATATCTCAGCTTTGCACATTAGCAACACAGCTCAAAAAGTGGGATATGATGGTCTAATGGTGCCATTTTTACCAGTATGAATTGCAATCCTAGTACAAGAGGATCTTAGGGCATCACTGCTAAATAACCTACTGCAAAGGGCAATTACTAGGGCAAAGTAAAGGACTTTTTATGTACAGAAGTGCACAATCATGCTGAGCAAAAGCCCTTTAGCACAGGTGACCTTTGACAGCAAAAGGAATATAAAAGGTGTATTCATCTATCTACATAAAAATATAAAGAATACTAAGCCCCAATTAATCTGCAATATTCCGTTTTTTTAACTGAAGTCACTTTCTGCATACTTGATTATGATTTATTACCTGAAATGCTTCATGGTGATGGCTTTTATGTTCAGGCTTTGGCTATTATCACAATAACCTTCATTTCCTGATATTATACAGATCATGTCATGCAGAGAGCAAGGTTTGCTGCCTGCTGCTTGATATTTAATATGTATCTGTAATGAAATTGAGACCAGCAAGTGCCAGAAAGCTGTACAATAGTGCCACCTACAGTTTCAGGTGAGAAATAGGTAACTGATAACATTCGTAAGGTACCCTAATAGGGAAGCATTTACAGCTGTATGCCGTCTGAAAGAGCATATGGTTGCAAGAACTGTGTTATTAGCACATTTCTTGCATGTTAACAAATCAATTAAAACATCTGCAGGATAATTCAGTTGTTTATCCAAAGCTCTGTGGTAAGACAGTGGTCTGGTTATGTCTGTAAGCAGTAAATCTCTGTGTGGCAGGAGGAGGCAAGAACAGAAGGGTGTAAGGGAAGCAGATGTTATGAATGAGGTATATTGCCTAACATTCAGCTGAAAATGTAAAACATACCATGTAAACATTATACAAGTCATCTCTACGTAGGTCGATGCTTTAAGTATACACCTGTCTTTTAAGTTACCATGCAAAGTAGAAAATAGTCTGGAACAGCATATTGTTCTGGGATACTGAATTATACACTAAACATATTGCACTAGTATGCTGAAGGTATCTCGTTGTAGTTAAAGAAGAACTATAAAATGCATAGGTTTCCCCTGTAATAGCAATGAAGGCTGAAATGCATCATTAAACTGATGTGCATACTGTGTTTGGAAAGAGCAAACGGGGTGTTCTTATATGTAACACGGTGGTTAGACAGAATACTGAACAACCACATTGCTTTTATTTTAGATCTGTGCTATCCAAAATGTATTGCATAAAAAGAGGTCCTGTGTCATATGCAATGGGCAGCAGTGACACATTCGAGCTTTGTACCTTCTGCATACTATTAAGAAGAAATAAAAATGGATCTTCCCATAGATGCAGTTTAGAGACCTATTGTCATAATGTTTATACTGAAGACTACAAAGGCCAGTAAACATGTTGTGATGAATTGCTATCATGTGCTGTTGTACTATGTAATGTCGTTGTGTAACTTAAGTATGGCTATACCTTAATAGGGCCGAATAGGATGCGAGAAGTAAGGGTTGCTACCTCGTAGCATTTGGCGCTCTCTGGTTCATTTTCTAACCAGGGTTACTTCTCTGTGGAGTTTGATTGCTTTCTTTGTGACATTGTGGGATTTTACCAGAGTATCCTGTTTCCTCCTGTATTGCAAAGACATGGTAGTAAATGAATTGGTGTTACTCTAATTTGCCAATGCACACGTGAGCAATCTGAGTTTATGAACCACTGTTGTACACCGGCATCACATCCAGGACTGTTTTTTGTTTTACACCTCTTGTTTACCAAGATATGGTCCTGCTTCACATGACTCTTCTTTAGATATAATAAGTACTAAAAGTTAATGAGCATTAAGACACACAAGGTTTCTGCAAAGACAGAAGTGTGCATATGTTTGCATGTGAGTGCATGTTTTCACATACATGATTATATATATTATGTATATATGCATATTTATACACATGCGCACACAAGCACAGATGCATAAATTATGCGGTTTCATTAAGTGAGCTCTCTGTGCTGAGTGAGAGGTGCAACATGGGTAGTTGATATTTGACACGGGGATCAGAAAAAGCCTATATTGACAAAATGCTATGGTGAAGGACAAGATGTTAGTCATTTGCTGCTATATGTATTTCAGACCATGCATGCAGAACCTTGATTAATAAATTCCATAGTGTTATCTCATTTTTATTGCTGTCCAATTTAATGCTGCAGTTACGGTACCACAGTGCAGTTCTCGTTATGTGAGTGGACAACAAGCTTTGGAGGAGGAAGTTCATTATTTTAAGCCATGAATAGTGTCTGCAATATTATACAAATGAGGTTCTGCACTTCAAGCTGTGTCTTGACTTTGGATGTCAGGCTAATGATGTGCTCCAAGCACATCACCATCTAATGTTGACAACTTTATGATGTTATTGGGATGAGCTGTTTTTTTTTTTCCTCCAGTCTTTTAACCATCAGGCCTCTCTATCAGCCCATTTCTTCTTTACCTGCAAGAGCCAATCAGAATGAGATATAGCTGTCATCTGCATGAGGCTTTATGGGTTTTTGCCTTTAACACTGTTACTTCTCTGCATGTACCAAATAAGCAGCCCCAGGGCGATGCTGAATGACATAAACCCATAAGATTTCCCAGTCCCAGAACAAGCACCAGCAGAGGTTTACTTGTTTTCACTGAAGAACTTATGCAGTCTGCACATTCCTTGACACATTCCCACCTTCCCACATGCATAGCCGAGGTGGGTGTGCACAGCCTGTCCATTATTAGTGCCACAGATGCTAGTAAAACTTACTCAAATGGATCACAGTTATGGCTGGACAGCTGTACTAATATCTGTGAACATTCTATTCATTCTCATTATGTGAACCCATAAGCTAGATCTGTAAGTATTTTGCATATAACTGTGTAGATAGACCAGTGATCTTCATTTGAGTTTATGTGGAAACACATTAAGGTAATATATACTCTCAGAACTAATTGGGCAACTTCTGTCACAACTCAATAAAGAAACCTTTGCCCCTATTAGAAAAGCAGCTGTTCTGCCCCATACACCTCCAAACATATCTATACAGCCATCCTTTGAATAACTCGTATCCAGATTTAGATTTTCGTCATCCACATTCCCTGCTTTTATGAAGTAGCTTTACATCTGCAGAACATGCGTGGCAGAAAATAACCTGACAGCATTAAAACAAATCTCTTACGGTTCCCCTTGACATTGCAGCCTGAATGCCTTGTTACGTTTTCTACAAAATATGCCCACTGACATTTTTAATTTCAGTTCTTTTTCTACTTATTCATATTTACTGATGTAATTGTCACATTAAAGTTATTCCAACATACCACTGATGAGGGTGTCTGTCTTTCATAATTTGAGGTTTAAATCAAAATCACCACTCTATAATTGTCCACCCCCATTTTTTTCAATGTCTAGTGCACTATATTACCTAAATGTTTGGAGTATTTATTTCCTGGCTATGTGCCACTTCCTTGTAATAGTATCTACTGTGCAATACAGGGAGAGCAGTGTGCTTTTAAACTCTGATAATATTACAGTCATACTCTGTCAACAAATCAATTTCCAGAAAAGGGACATACACAGAATAATAGTTATTGGTCCTGACTATAAAAAATAAACAAATAAAGATAATCATACACTGAGACCAGAAATACTGGATTCTTAATCTGTTTAGTTGTAGCAATCTTATGTGAAATGCTCTGTCGATTTTTCGTATGCCAGCACCGTGCTTCTACTTTACTGACTAGAACAGCATGTGATGCTGAGGTATTTTAGTAGATATACTGTATTATGAAACAGGAGCTGTATAAAACGTCTTGCCCTTAATGTTTAAAAAAATTCTATAGCCTGTGACATTCTGAGGCAAGACAATACCCTGTAATAAGAACCCTGCAATGCAGCAAATCTTCCTTATGATGTAGTGCAGAATCCAGCGGGCTTTTGCATGCAAAAAAAAAAATCTTTTTGTCATCGAATGTCTTAGCTTTTCAGGAATGGCAGCAATCTAATAAAAATCAAAATGCTGTACATCTGTGAGTAAGTATTATTTCAACCGATAAGAAATTAAGACAATTTCAGTATTTCAGTGGTGCTTGTCTTGAAGCAGAAAAAAACACAGTTATGGTAGAAGCTAAATCATATCCAAGAGATTTGGCTGTGTATTTCTCTTAGATTTCATACATAAAATGGCATGCAACCGGTGACATTTGTTCTCAACCTATGTTAGCATCATGACAGACTTGTTTTGCCACCTATTGGCCAAAACGCATACGGCATGAGAACCGTCAGAATAAACAACTAAGGTGATCCAAGCAACACATTTTAATCATTGTTTCACAATAAACACTATTTTCAGACAAATTAGTAAAGCAATCAGAAGTACATATGGATGCTGTTTTTTTTTTTTAATTTTTAAGATATCCTTGATATGCTCAAACCTAAATTAATGAAATCCCAAACAATACAGTCCCAGTTAGTTTTGTGTTCCTTCACTACGAAAGACACCACATCAGGATAATGTTACTTTTCATTGCAGCAGAAATCATTGAGTCTGGAATGCGCATTTGGGAACTACATCAGATTTATTTAACCACATTATCTGTTCTGCTCTTTCATTGTGAGCACAGAGTACATTTTGCCATTTGCGAGGTAGCTGTGTAAAAACCTGCCCTAAAGGAAAGCAATTTATCATGAATTGGTGGTCAGTTTGCATCGGTGAGCATGGCAGTGCATTTTTTTAGTTTTTCATTTATACAGAAGTTGTAAAGTTACCCCAAAACATCCTTCACTGTAAGTTAACACTAGTATATGTTTGTAACAGATCAAAGTTTAGCAGGAAACATAACTGAGTGATCTGCTGAGATGTGTTCTTTAATCCCATCAGTCAAGATATACCTGTTGTGTTACATTAAGTTAATCAGTCACTTGTGTTGTCAGGCTACCTCTGAACGCAGAGAATTTGTTTAACCTTTCCTTTCCCTTTTATCAGAAGATAGATAAAGTAATAACTTGTGTTATGATGAATTTCTTGACATAAAAATTCTTTGTGGACTTCATTACAGAAATATTTATTTTTTCAGATTCCTGAGTACTGTAATTTAATTACTATCCTGTACACCCAGGTGTGAAATAAAAGCAGTAGATCAACAGACACAGTGCAGTCCTCGTCGATGCATCTGTGTATGTCTGTTTCACTTTCTGTGAGAATTTATTTGCATTAATTCTGATTATCCTGTAAATCATACCACTACATTTTACAGAACATCAGATGCATGCCACTAAAACTAAACCAGCTAACAAAAAAATTGGACAGCCACAGCACAGAATGAATTCTCATAAGTGAAAGGGACTTTGACCTCATCTGCAACCCCGTACTAAAATATATTTACTATACAGCTGCTCAATTTCTAAATGAAGAAAATCAGTATTTATTGAACAGAGGAGCCACTCAGGGAAAATGATATTACATAAAAGAAAGGCACACTGTATCATCTATTGACCATATTTCATCACTTGGCATATAGTGGCTGGGTGTTGGATAATTCATGATATACCCTTCTGTACAAAAACATCAGTTAAGAGAAACATATACATATATCTATATCTATATCTATATATCTAAGGACAGAGATGTGAAACTGCTTCCCATTTATCTTCCCAGTTTGAATTCCATTTTGTTAGTAGACATAGTCAGAAAAGTACTTGTCTTGCCTTAAGTTTTGCTGTAATATCTGGCAAACATAATGCGATGTGGAAGGCAGCCAAAGCATGCTATTAAGTCTTATTTTCATGCAGCATATATCTGGGTACCATATACAAAAAATAAAATGCTGTAAACTAGATTGTTTTAAATATACATACAACATTTTCAAGTTGAACCTTACAAACTAAAATTAAACTGACAGGCTTTATGGACTGTAATAATGCAGAATTCCTCTAGCTGCCAGCTATTTTTATAAGCAACTAATACAAATTGGCCTAAAGGGCACACAATACTTCAATTAAAGGTCATATGTGGACGATGTGTCCTCATTGAAGCAATATTCTGTTTACTTTATACTTTCAGAGGACAATAAATCATAAGGTAGTTCACCAGTCATTTGCATTGAAAAATAAGGCAAACACTCAATTTGTTTTACAATGTGGAGTCATCTTACACTACCACACCCTACCCCAAATAGCCATTTGTGATCATTTTGACTCCTGCATGCTCCCTAGTTCATGCCTGAGAGGTGCAGTCTGCATCATTAATCGCTATGTTCCATGAAGTCTCCATAGTTGCTCCATTGTTGTTGATTGGTGGTCTCACTTAAGGAAAGCATATTTACAGTTACTTCATGCTTTTCCTTTGATTTAGATCTTCCATCAAAGTTTGCTTCCATTCCCACTTATCTACATGTATTATTTATTTATTTACTAGGTTGTTTGCTTAATTTATTACTTATATATGTATTCAGCATGCAAGTGAATTTGACCACCGAGGCCCCTTTTCAGTCATGACCTAATTACAGTAAAACAAAAAGTATGAAAAAACAGTGTAGAGAAAATACAACACAACATAATAGTAATAAATACAAACCACAAACAAAATTACATTCAGTATTAATGTACAACAGAAATAGGCAAAACATGTCAAAAAATTATCCAAATGAAGTGCTAGTAGCTAATACAGTTCAACTGTAACTCCAGAAAGCACTGTTGCAGGGTACTACAAACTATAACATTTTCATCCATCTTACCTATCTTTCTATCAATTATCTACCTACCTATCCGTCTAACTCTATCTATCAATCTGTCTACTTACCTATCTGTGTCTATCTATCATGTATATAGCTATCTAGTTATCCTTTGTTAACTGGATTAGACCTACTAGGCTATTGGCCTATATTCAGAGGAGACCCAAGGTGGTTTTAATACAAGGGGAAATATAAACAGACCATAGGGGATCTTCCCCAATTCATTTTGACAGGTGCTGTGGGATCATTTACATCCACCTCGGTTATGACCAGCAAAAGCAGATGGGGCCTTGGGTTAATGTTTCATCTAAAGAAAACTACTTTTTAAGTAACTGATTGGCTTCAAAATCTGCATCCAATGCATTTACCTGCAAATGGTAAGATTGTAGGTATACCCCCCTCCATCCCAGTGATTTATTAACTTCACTTCAAATTCCAAATGACAGATTCACCTCCTTACAATGTGGTGCATCTATTTACTTACACAGTTTACTTGGTCCCTTAACTTCCCACCCTCCTATAATTCCTCCATGAGTACACCCTTTACTGTTGCAGTTGCCGCTGTTCACACTCTTGACTGGTCACTTATGACATGATTTTATATTCCCAGTTCCAAATTGTCATCTCATAGGGTTTAGTAAAGAAGAGCTTGCCTACTTGCAAAAAACACATTCTGAGTATCTCTATTATTTGTATGTGGCTCCACTCTGGTTGAAGCTGTTGTGATCCAAGAGCTCAGATGTCAGTGTGTCATTGTAGAACCCATATTTTTAATTTTTTGCGAACTACATGGTGCTAAGCAGCATTGAACAGAATTTCACAAATTAGATTTGTTTCACCTACCCAGCCTTTAGAAAAGTGAGTGGGCTTCTGTCTGTGACATTGGTAATTCAAGTTAGATTTGCCTCCTTCATGGTGGAGGGTTGGATCACGAGGGGACAAGTGGAACTGATTTGCCTATAGCCTTATCTCTTCCTTCTGGTTGAAGGTCTGCAGATTTCTTTACATATTTGTGCAGAACTGGTACAAGACAAACATGCAGCCATAGACTGAAAATCTACAGCCGAGGGGGGGAGAGGGAATGATTGCATGCCACTCAACTTAGAAGAATAAGAAATCAGGACAAAGCCAAAAATAATGGAGGAACAAAGACCCAAAATCAGGAACATTTTAAATATTCTCTTACGAACTCAGAAAATTGCAAGACCAGCACATATGTGTTGGCATAAATTTTACGAAGGATGTGAAATCTGCAACTCAAATGTATGTCATTATTTAGTGCCGTTATTCTTCCATGACTTTCCAGAAGAAAAAAAACACAAGTTTTATGAAGAAAATACCAAAATTAAAAACACAGATAAGGACATTCTGCAAAACTCTGGATAATTGAGAGGTGCAGCCCATTGTAACATATTTGCACATCAGACCAATATGCAAAGGTAGGAAATCTGTGCCCAAGAGACCAAACGCTCCAGCAACTCAAAACACATAAAATTAGGCACAAGGAAGACTGCCAAGACCAATGCCAAAGTGTTTATTAAATCTTAAATTCTAGCACAAAACACACAAGAATTAAACGCTTAACTTTATCACCGTGTTTTTTGTGCACCTTAGAACTTCATCAGATTAAATACAGTGCAAGTCCCATGATACCCTATAAATACTCTATTGGAAACTCATTACCCAATAAAAACTCACATTCAATAAAATACATTCAATAAAATAATTGCAATGCATTTTAAAAAATCTTTGCACATCCTGTATCTGGGGGTTAAAGGGCAGTGCGTAACATAAAAGTTCTCTTCTCCTCCCTTGACTTCTTGATGTTTAACACTAACACCACCCTCTCATAAGGAGGAGTATGTCGAAGGAAGAGCAGCACAAGGTTTTGATTCTGAGCTATGCCGTATCGGTGCAGGTTTGTGAGAATACAGGCCCTGAAATCCTATGTTACTTTACAGATGTTGCTTCCTTGCTAAATGTATACCTTCTTTTGTGAAAAGCCACTATAGTCTGTTCTGATTAAGTGTGAAATCTGGCATGGTTAGTTAAGTACTTTTATAAATTGATTACAGTTCTGACATTAAATGGCTATTTTTTCAGGGCAACAGCACAGCAAACATTCTCCGCATACAACACTCCCCAGTATCGTGGGCATGCGCATCACTGGCTTAGGAATAAACACTAGATTAAAAAGGCCAACCAGAGAGTGGAATATATTTCTGAACATTTTACTGCTAGTGTTCCTTTCAGGGAAGAAAGGGGATTACTACTACTGTAGTTTGCACCTGGGGAGCAGTTCATGTAAAGACCTGTAGTCCCATGTATAACCACATATTGATATCACTGCATATTTATATCCCGGGCAAAATGCAGTATATTGTAGGACTGAGTCTGACTGCCTGCTTAACTTTTGATGAAAGCTCTAGTCTTGCTGTCTGACCAAGATGTGCTGCTTCTCATTCAGAACTAAACGATTACTTGTAAACATTGGGTAAAACTGGAGGCAACTTGCTTGAGGAATATGGACGCAGACATACAAAAAGTGGCTTGGAATGAACCTGTACTGGTAGGACAGGAACGTGATGACTCCCGGTGGTCACCCAAGAGAGGAAAAAAGTTGTTAATGAAAGTAAACCAAGATAGACAGCAGTATATTTTAATAAACATGGAAATGAGCATATTAAATATGCTTCTGACATTTTTCTAAATACATTAATCATTCAGGATTCTGGTAGAAACTGAAATTATAAATAGGCTCAGGCTTGTGATATTTCTGAATATTATTTCAAATGCATTTTTATTACACTATCACCCACAAAGCCATCTGTGTATGTGTGTGGTTTTGTGTGTACGTCCATGTGCATGAGGGTGGAGGCAGGAATACCTGCTTATGTGAGTATACGTGGTTTTGAGTGTGTGTATAAAATAATAATTAGTAGAAATCTTTCCTGCAGTTAAACCAGAAATACATTTCAGAATTCTGTGAACTTCTTTAAAATCTGTTCTGGTATACAGAATTAAACCACAGCTGCCCCTCTGCATCAGAGTAGTTATCAGAATGTTGCCTTTGATATAAATCTAAACATTGTGATTATTTTATACAAACCTAAGAGTATCATTTGACAAAGCCAGACAGACCAAAGAGTGGAATCAAAGGCTAAGAAGAGAGACTTAATACAGGAAATACCAGATGGGAGGTGTATGGCTGATAGGTTCTGTTCCAAAGGCATTCTGTTTCACTATGACCTTGACAGACTGCAAAATCATACATGATTCATCGGAATGTGACCAATAAAGTTGACAGTGCATTGAACATGCAAAGCACTAGCTGAACAGGAGATTTCAGCTGTACTGGATGCCATAAACGAAAGGATCGCAATGCTTATGTTGCCTTTAATAATGAAACTAAATGGTATAGTCTTCATTCATTTCAGAATCCATACCTGTGAACCGCAGAACATGCACACCTCAGCTTTTGCACTGTATACAGTTGGACATAGAACAGAGTATTGTCTCTCTTGCACACTACAGTACAGTTCGCACACTGTTGTGACTTCATGCAAAGCTGTATAGCATGCAAAGATCTATGTTTTTCAATATGGCACTGTTTGCAATGAACAAACTGCCTCCCCTGCAGTCAGAAAAATTTCTAATATTGCTCAGTGCCTTGGGGAGGGTATTGCCCCATCCGTTAGCAAGCAATATATCGTACTCAGGAAAATGCATCACATTACACTACTGCATTTTTATTTGACAGAGCTTCCCTCAGGGAACTTTGAAAAGCAAACTGTTAAACACAGAAAACATTTGTATTCTTCAGCAAGAAATAAATACTGCAATCACAAAATGCTTACTAAACTCACCGACCTTACAAGGCAGAGGTGTCAAAATAAGGAGTGCGTTGTAACATTATGGAGGAGATTAAATTAATGTGATAACCAGGAAAACAGTAGTATAGGATAATAAATGCTAAGGGAAAATTAAGAACTTTCAAAACCTGGCAACACTGCATGCGTGTTATAATTTATGAGTTATGGCAATCTTTTTGATTTTCTATGAAATCTTCAACGTTTTTCAGCTAATGAAAAATTACCGCAACTTTTTCAGTGGCTAATAATATATTACTAAATAGGAATTTTTCCAAATTCACAATAGTTTTCTAGACACATTTTCTGAATATATGCTCTTGTAAGTTAGTGAACTTCTCTGTGCACAGGAGAGGAAAGGAGAAGGCAGAACACAAACAAGCTATAGCCAGTTATTAAAATGTGTTCTGTTCTTTAAATGCCATCTACAGGTTTCTTCTGAATTCTTTAAACATAGACACGAATGCTAATATCTGAATCCTGATTTTTTTCGTCTTTGTAGATAACTGCCATCTTGCAATAGTCACTTTCTCCGAGTTATTTATAGACAAAGGTTCTGATGCACTGCAACTGACAAGAAAGGTTTTATGGTGGATTAACATGCTGGTGTTTAATATAAATTGCCTTTTCCTGGATGGTTCTATTTCAAGAACAATGACTGCAAAGTATGCTAATTCAGGAGCATGTCTCAGACAAATGGGAACCCAAGGCTCACTTGGTGAACATATTTCTCCCCTTCTGTTCCAGTAATAAATCCCTGTCTGGAAACATAAAAGTAATAGAAATACATCACTGTGGGATACAGTAAAAGATAACAGTACTGATGCATATTTTTTATTTCTTTGTCTCTCTTTGACCTGTGACAAAGAAGATATAGTTACTTACCTGGGAAGAACTAACCTTTTTGCTTGCTTTTTAACCTTTTAGATAGTTGCCCTTGCTGGCTTATAATTAAGCAATAAAGTTTGACAATATGTCTGTTACCATGTAATGAGAACATACTTGGAATGAATCAGAGCAAGAGGTAATGCGGAAATTATTTAAACTGTAGGAATGATGTCATTTTACAACAAAGCACAACCATGGAGTATCTTATTACTACTTTACAAGGACTCATTTTAATAGTAATTTTCTTTCTGACCACACTAGATTCTGTGGTATTTTGTACAACTTCTGTATCTCTGTGAAACAGCAACCCGTCAGTCTAGTCCAATGGGCATAATCATTAAATTAATACCAGCTTTGGACAGGATAGATAGCTGCTTTGTTTATCAAACATCTCCTTGGTCAGTAGCACTTTATAGGGACATTGGCTAAAGAGAATAACTGACAAAATCTATTCCACTCTGAATACAGGTTAGATGCATACTCATGTTTAAGGAGCAATGAAGAAATGTGAAAGTTGACAATTTTTGCTTTGTCTATGTAGCTGTGAAGAAATGTAAAGGCTGACAATTCTTACCCTATTCTAGCTTCAGACTGATGTAGCAAACACAGAAGAAACTTTATTTATTTATTTATTTTACATTTGTTTACCGGGAAAGTCTGACTGGATATATGTCCATTTTCAGCAGAGGCCCGGGGAGAAAAGCTCCAGAAAAAGTACAGTTACATAAAGACAATAGAGAGAAAGATTGCAAGTACATGTAAATATACATAGTTCAGTAGGATGCAAGCATACATTTGAATAAATGCATTCATATGTAAGGTGCTAACATACAGACAACAGGTTTGACTTTGCTTAAGGTAACAAATATTGAAAATTTCATATTGGGAATTAGGTCCTTTAATAGTTCAGGCTCAGTTAGAATAAGAGTAGACAGAGTATCCACAAATTGCAGGTAGTAGTTAGTCTGGGTTTAAACAGGGACATTGCCACTGTGTTTGGAGGTGGTGTTTGAGGCTTTTTTTGAACAGGGTTAGGGAGGGTTGGAGAGTGAGCGTGGCAGGTAGAGTTCCAGGTTTTACCTACTGAGTTGGCAAATAGTGAGTCCCCTGCCACATTTTTGCTCTTGGACATTTGCACCAGCAGCTTGTCAGCAGAGCGCAGGGACCTCAGGTTGCTATATGGTTTAATGATATCATTTAATGCAGGGGTGCATTCAGGTTGGTATAAAGCCTTGTGGGCTATAATGAGTTGGTTATATTGGACCAGGCTAGGCCATTCTAGCCATCCGAGTTGTTAGGTTTAGACAATGGTGGGTCCTATAGGGTGTACCTGTGGTGAACCTGGCAACTTGGTGATAGCATCTAGCAAGTTTGGTGAGAGAAGCTTTATTTAGGTTAGTGTAAAGAGGGGAAGCATAGAGTAGGGTGGATAGTAAGTGGGATCGGGCAATGGTAGTTCTTGCTAATGGGGTGAGAAAAGATTTGATCCTATAGAGGGAGCCCAGCTTTTTGTTGACAGATTTGATTGTTTGATTAACATGGGAGTCGTATTTTAGTGTATTGTCCACTGTGAACCCGAGGAGTTTTGTGTGAGTATCTGGGGAGATAGTACTGCCATTGTTGGATGTTAAGGTAAAAAATGGTGAGGTGGTTTTACTAGTGGGGGAAAATATTAGGAGTTTGGTTTATTGAGGGTTTAAGAGAAGCTGACAGTCAGCTAACCATTTTCTACTTCTGTGAAGGTATCCTGGGTTAGGGTCATGAGTTCAGTTAAGGAGGACGCTGTGCAGATTAGTGTAGAGTCATCTGCATATTGAATGCAAGTGGCCTTGGGGTTAATAGTAGGTAGGTCGTTGATGAAGATAGAGAAGAGTAGGGGACCTAGTATGGACCCTTGGGGGACTCCCAGAGTAATAGGTAGTTGGGTGGATAGAGTATTTTTCCATAATACTGCTTGTTTTCTCTCAGTCAGATATGATTGGAACCATTTAATGGGGTCATAGTTAAGTGACAGGTGCTTTAGGGCAAGGATGAGTAGCTGGTGATTGACCATGTCAGAGGCCTTAGAGAGATATAGGAAGAGAGCTGAGGTTAGTTTGTTATTGTTTCTGTTTATGTTGATAGTATTGGAGAAGGATAGGAGGGTGGAAATGGTGCTATGATGAGGCCTAAAGCCATGCTGGGAGTTGGCCAGGAGTTGATTTTGGGTGAGGTAATGGGTTAATTGGTTGTGGATGCATTTCTCCAGTATTTTGTCCAGTGGTGATAGAATGGCTATTGGCCTGTAGTTAGAGAGGTGTACTGAGTTACCTCCCTTACGAAGGGGTATGACATGGGAGACCTTCCAGAGAGAGGGGCAGTAGGTTTCAGATAGTGAGCGGTTTATGATCTAAATGGGGTACGCAATGGCCTCTGCACTTTTCTGTAGGTATTCTGGTGGAAGGAGATCAGCTGCTAAGGTTGTGGGCTTTAGCTTGGTGAGTAGTGATTTGATGGTAGAAGTGGATACAGGCTGGACGTTAAAGGGTAGTTGGGTGGAGATAGATGAGGAATTCTGTGAGGGGTTGATGGGGGATAGCTGGCTAGCTAGTGACTGGATGGTCTTGGTAAAGAAGTTGTTAAAGATATTAGCAGTTTCCTCTGGAGTTTTTAGATTGGAATCTGATGGGGTGGGAGTGGTAGTTTGGCCAGGGTGGAGCAGTTTAATGCCTGCCCAGAATTTTTGAAGTTTATTCTGATGTTTGTGCTGGAGGTGTTGGTAATAGTTTTTTTTGTCCAACAGTGTGGCCTTGGCATCATTCCTTAACTGTTTGAATTTAATATGGTCGAGTGGGTCTTTGGAGGTACGCCAATTATCCCATGCTTTGTTTCTTGCCAAGATTTTGGTTTTAGTAGCCTTCGTGAGCCAGGGGGCTGTCTTGGTTTTGGCTCGGAGGGTGTGGATAATAGCATAGGAGTCTAGGATGGTGAGGAATTTAGCTGCATTTTGTCACAAGTTGCAGGTCAGGCTGAAGCTGCAAAATGTTGAGTCACAAAGAGAAAATCTGCTTTGTGCAGAAAGCAGTTTATCTGCAGTGCAGATAACCTTTGAAGTCTGTCAACCAGTGAAACGCCCAAACCATGGGACAACACACTTCATGGTTTCTGCAGCAGAAAGTGGTTGAGTGTGATCAAATTTGGTCACTTTCAACGCTGAAGTAAAAGTATGGTATAACTGTGTGATGCTTGCATATTGCCAGATTTGTGTGCTAAGATATTTACATACTTTTGAGCATTTTTGAAGGAAACACTTTCCATAAATAGAACCGGAGGTCCTACTTTATTTATGATGATTTGGACTTTGGAGACACTGCCACTCACCGATATGAGATAGCAAATGTTAGGGTTATAACAAAAGAACAACTAATGAAGAAAGAATGCAGAAATGGGACATTTAGTGTAGGAGTAATGCATTGCACATTTACTGACAGAGATTACAATAAAAAAATAGAATAAACTTACTTATCCTAATGGCAGTTACATTTAGTTTTGATTTGCTTGGCCACCATATTTGTTTGTCTATTAATTTGCTATTTTTTATACTTGTTCATGCATTCATTGATTTATTCATATTTTCTTTTTTACTCGTGTATGTACATAATTATTTATCTATTGTCTAGCTTTTTAAACTAATAAAAATGTATTTCCAAAGGAGACCAAGGAGGTTACAGTAACAATAAGAAATATAATATAAAGGCAATAATGAAACTATAATGTATTACAAGAATACAAGCATTACTGGAAAATGTCCTGAAAATAGATTATGATGAAGCAGAAACTGTGAAGAGTAATCATTCACATGGAAGGACAAAAATGTGGTAAAAAGAAAGCTGTATAACAACATTTCTGGGCAGAGGCGGACTCAAAAATAATTATGAGCAAAAGTGCCTCATAATGTGATATTCATCAGCAGTAGAGGAGCAAAGTACATGTAGCTACATGCCAGCTCTGGGTGAGAGAACTCAGGACTGTAACAAGAATTAATATTAAAAGTACAAGGATAAAGATTTTCTTAATTTAATGGGCAAAATTTGCAGTCTAGAGGAAGAAACAACCAATAAAAACATTGCCACTCGAATCTGGAATCCTTCATTTTGGTTAAGAATAAGAGGGCTGAGAGTATAGCATTGCCAAGGTCCTGCATGGTATTACTGTATAGTATGCAGTCTGTGGCTCAAATGGTTGCATACTCTCCTTTGATGCTTGTAAGTCAAAGGGCAGTCAGTTTTATCCCCAGACCAGGTAAATGGATTCATGTTTCAGCATAGGAATTGCAGTGCAGCATGGGGGTGAGGGGATGTATTTCATTCTTGAGATGCAGTTATTCAGATGAGATGTTAAACCATGGTCCCAACTACCACAGCTGATAACAGCTAAAATGGATGTACCTGATACCTCTATACTGCCAACAGTTGTGAATGACTACTCCTTGCTCTTGTACCCTGGCATCTGTGATACTCCTTTCTCTCCATACTGCTTTCAGTGCCCTCAGGAGCCATTTCTCCCCTAACTAACTTGACATATTGATCATATCTGCCTTAACCTCCTCTAAGCCTGCTGCTTTCCCTGAATTCATTTTTCTTAGTGTTGTTCTTTTATAGTGAACTAGTCTTCTTTTATCATAGTCTGTGAATGAGTTTATAAAGATTCTGTGGGTTTTTCATCATTCAGAAACTGATTGAAATATTCCATCAGTCTGCGTTTGATGTCCTTTGGACTGGTTGTGGCTGGTATCTCTTATGAATGGTATCTGATGACTCATCTTTATATTTATGTCTTTGTCTTGCAACCTAAAAGAGTTTCTTTTTGCCATTCACTGAGTCCATTTCCAAAAGCTTGTAGTGTGTGTCTGATGCCTTGTTTGCTATTGTGGCTGTTCCCTCAACCTGTTTGTTAGCTAGCCAGTATTTTTTCTTAGCCTGGTCCATCTTTCTCATCTCCCACTTTTTCTGTACTCCTCCCATCTTTTGATGACTTTTGCATTCCACCACCAGCTTTCCTTATGTACTTTGCTTCCATACCTGGTTTGGCTACATATAATGCCTTCTAACCCAAGGAAGTGTCTACCATGCTAAAGAGTGATCTAATTAACAGGGGCTGCATATACTGAGCCTGCTGCCTCTTTCTGCTGACCACCCCCCCTGTGGTATTGTTTCCCACAGCCAGGTCAACCCACTCCATTAGATCCCCTACCCTGCCCCATTTCCCATCTGCCCCCACTACCTCTAGATTTATAGTATACCAACCATTCCCACAGCTCCACCCACCACCATCTCCATCACTTACATCTCCCTGAGTCACTTCACATTAACCCACACCCACTGCTCCGCCCTGCAGCATCTCCACCACTCTCACTCCCTCAACCCACTATTACATCACCCCACACTGCTCACCCATTCACATATTGTACATGCATATATTTCCTAGTCACACCTCCACCTAGAACTACCTCTCCTGTACATAACCATGGCTACCATGCAACTAGTTCTAATCTGCCTTCTCATAATTCTATATAACTCCTCACGTTATCAGTCTCTCAATATCACTAACCTTAGTAGCCCAACACAATGCTATGCATTCCCACATACAAACACTTCACATTACAATAATATCTGCCCACACCTTTTCAGGAACAACACACCTGAAAAGTTTACATCAAAACACATAAGCATCCATCCCTACTCCAAAAGAAAATCACACCACCTTCTCATGCTTATCTCCAAACACCTGGCTTACCATAAGCGGGGACATCCACCTTAACCCAGGTCCAAATCCAACCTATCCAACACAAACCACTTCAACACAATCATCAGAATAGGCTGCCCCCATTACCCCCATCCCGGGCCAAATGACCAACAATGGCAAAAATAACCATCTGTTAATACTAAATATCAATATTAGAAGCATCAAAAACAAAATACCTAAATTACAAGCCACAATAGCTCAGTACTCTCAAGATATAGTTGCAATAACAGAAACATGGCTAAACAAACACATACCAGACTCAGAAGTTCTCCCAGCTGTCTACATCATCATTAGGCAAGATAGACTGCATTGTAAAAGAGGTAGAACTACCATACTCACAAGGAAACCCTCATTCTGCGGGGGTTCAACCTAGACTGGTTCACCTGTATATCAGAAGCACCAAGCAATCTAATAAATATCCATGGCTACCAGCAGCTAGTCCAAATTCCCACTAGATGTGATAAAACTTCTAAAAGGGCATCAATCTTAAACTGGGCCCTGACCAACAACCCTGCATTGTACCCCCACATGGGCAGTCTCCCAGATAGCTTAAGCCACCATAACCTAATATACCAAATACATAGCAAAACCACTACCTATAGATCCACAAGAAATGCAAAAAAAATTCTCTCTTGAGGTCCACAAATCTTTACTCTATAACTGTGACTGGAGCCCTCTAAAAACCCTCCCACTTGACCAGGCTGTAGCCCACTTCAGCAGAAGATTTCTACAACAGCTAGACACTGTTGCTCCACTACACAGTGTCAAGGTTAGAACCTCTCAAAACCCCTGGCTCAGCAAAGAAACCAAACAAATCCTCAAGTCCAGAGACACTGCCTGGTTCTACTACCAAAGAACCAAGGACATACAAAGCCTAAACAATTATCAAAAGCTGCGCAACCATGCAAAAAAATGCATTAGGCAAGACAAAAAATCTTATTATACTACCTTGCAAACTAAATACCAACACAATCCCCAAAAAATCTAGAAATGTGTAAACCAGTTGCTAAACCCACCCAAACAGCTACCCCTAAACCGACCACCCCTGATAATAAAGTTCCCATTGAAACATAATTCAACTCCCACTTTGTGAACTCAATTCTATCGCTAGTATCACAGGACAATTCCAACTTCACTATCCCTCCCACCACAAATAATGCAGATATATCCTTTACCCTCAAAACACTGCCCACCAGCTCTATCAAAAGTATGCTGTCCAAACTAAAAACCCCGGCAACTGCAGCTGACCTTCTCCCTAGCTGCTACTTAAAACTCAAACCAGATGCCATTGTAATCCCAATCTCAATTCTCATAAATAGATCTATTGCTGAAAACTACATTCCCAAACTCTGGAAAATATCCCATGTTACACCCATACATAAAGGGGGGACCTCCACTGAACTTAACTACAGACCCATTGCAATACTCTCCTCCTGGCCAAAATATTAGAAAAATGCATTCACGTCCAAGTACTAAAATACCTCCTAGACAATGATATTCTGTCCCCTACTCAACATGGTTCCAGAACAGCCCATAGCAGCACTACAGCCCTCCTCTGCTTCACTAACACAATAATTCAACTCAAAAATAAAGCCCTGCAGGTGTCAAAACTCTTCTTGGATATGTCTAAACCAATTGACACAGTATCCCACCACTTCCTGCTAAATAAATTAAACCAATATAATCTATCAAAGTCCACATTAACCTGCTTCCATAGCTACTTAACTGACAGGTACCAGCCTGTGAAATGGGAAAGTTCTCTCTCACCTCTGTTACTCACAACTACAGGAGTCCGATAGGGGTCAGTCTTAAGGCCACTAATTTTCACAGTTTTCACAAACAACCTCCATACCTCCACACAGCATGCATCTATTATTCAGTACACAGATGATACTACCTTAATCTGTGTTGCACAGAGTAGTCCCACCCTCCAACAAATAACTCAATTAGCATTCTCTGAAGTAGAAAATTACCTTACCAAAGCACAACTTATCCTGAATTCTAAGAAAACACAACTAATGATTATGACCAGCTCTAACAAAAGCTCCAATAGCAGTCAATTCACCATCTACTCTACAAACTCTACTCCAATCACACCAGTATCACATGCTAAGCTACTAGGAATAACCACAGACTGCCACCTAAAATTTGATACTCAACTCAACTATAAAAAAAGTACATGCCAAACTGGGATCACTCTACCACATTAAACCATTTCTCACCAACAATAGAAGATCTGCCATTGCTCACTCCCAGTTTCTATCCACCCTACTCTATGTATCCCCCATTCTAACCTATCTCAATAAAACTAATCTAAGTAAAATGGAAGCTTGCTACAACAGAATTGCCCACTTTTCTGCAAATTGCCCATACAGATCCCATCACTGTACTGCTCTGCACCAGCTGCACTGGTTTGAGCTGCCCAACCTTCTAACTTATAATCAACTCTGTCTCTGTCACTCTATTACTCCCCCAATAAGTGTCCTGCCATCAAAAACCTAATACAACAACACTCAGCCATAAGGCCCCTTAGACTATCAAACAAACTATTAGTAGAAGTCACCAAAAGCAACAATAGCTTTGGAGACTCGCTATATAGCAGTACAGTAGCTAGAAAATGGAACTCCCTCCCCCCTGCATTCAAAACACATCCTCTAAAGGCTCCTTTAAAATCCTCATCAGGCAACATCTGAAGTGAAGCTGGCAGTGCAATGACTGCTCCACAGGCTTGAACAATCAGAGAAGGAACATATACTATGCCCATCCTACTTTACCAAATTCTCACTCTCACTCACATATACTGACCCCATCAAGTTAAATATTTACTACTATGAAACCAAGATATTTGTACTACCACTGTTTTAAGTAGAAATGGTTATCATGGCACTATGTAATGACTTATATTGCTGATAAAGATTTACTTTCTTCTAATAGGCTATCTTCAAACTACTGCAAAAAATAATCTAATGTACTATGTAAATAGTGAATTGTATTTCAAACCGTGACTGGATACCGTGGAATTAATTAAATATTCTTATTAGTAATGAATGTTTTTCATTCCCTGTATTGTGTTGTCTTCCTACCACTGTAAACAGATGTCTGTTGTAAATCTGTAGGTATTGTATTGCTGTTTAAACACCTAAATGTATTCTGTAATTCTCTTTCTCTGTGGGGAGCTTTCCTCCCCAGGCCTCTGCTGAAAAAGGGCCTTTGGCCCAGTCAGACCCCCCCCCCCCCCAGTTAACAAATGTAAAATAAAAAATAAACTCTATTCTATAGTCTTCACACATGCTATTTTAAGATGTTGCCCTTTTTCTTCATCTTCTAGAGTCTTCACACATGCTGTTTTAAGATGTTGCCCTTTTTCTTCATCTTCACCCTCTTCCTGAGATAGTACAGTCCTGAGTATTTCATTGAACTGTTACACTTTCAGTCTAGTCAACCTTCAGATTTTCACCTTAGTTTTGGTTGACCCTAGAGACTTCACTGACCACCACTTGTAGCTGATTGTAGCCACCAGTAGTTTATGCTGTGGGCCAGCTGTTTTACTGGGGATGACCTTGCAATTACTGAGTCTACCCAAGTGTCCTTTCCTTACTTTGAGGACGTCTACCACAGTTTCATGTTTTCCAGCCTTGTATGAGAGCATGCAGAATTATACTAAGGGTATGGTGAAGGGGGCACAAGCTGTTAGGGGATGTAATCTGGGTTATATTTCCATAATGGTATTTCTGATTGCCATTATGGAAAGGAAATAGTAGCAGACTGAGTACAGGGGTAGGGCTTTGAGGCGATCTGCATAGGACATGTTGTTCATGCCCTATATCCTTTTTATAAGGAACCTCTGTGGACGTTCCAGTTTTGTCCCTGGTCAAGTACATACCAAAAAGGGTTCTGCACTCAACGATTAGTCTGATGAAGGCCGAATGCAGTGGAAAGATGACTTCATTGGACTTGGATGCCGTACCCTGCTTGTAAGTTGCATGACACAAAATGACTTCCTTACTTCCATAGACACATTACGGTTAAAGGTTTGGTTGCTGTCTACAAGCATCCCCAAATCTCTGACTACTGGATTTGCTCTTAGGGGCATGTTATCAAAGAGGTTGTTTCCAGGGCTGGCTGACTTCCCAAATTATATTATGCATTTCTCAGCACTGAGTTTCACACCATGCCTCTGACACCATTTATTTGTATTAGTCAGTACCTCTAGGAGGATATTTGCATCTTGTGGGGATTCTATGACTGTACCTAGTTTGCAGTTGTCAGCCAGGGGCCCTTGACTTTGGCCTAGACTTCAGAGAAGTAGATGCCAAAATGGAATGGACCCACACAGAGCCCTGAGGGACTCTGCTAATAACTGGCCTCTTTGTGGAGGTGGAATCCTCTGTCCTAACTTCTTGGGGTACTGCCTGTGAGCCACTTGGCTGTCCACTGGGTGACGTAGGTGTTTATACCCAATTCCATGACTTTGTCTGCAATGCCCAAATGCACTGGGTCAAATGTGTTGGCCAGGTCAAGACAGGCAGTGTGCACCATTTTGCCCTTGTCCATTCTCTTGGTTACCTTCTTGAAAAAGTCCACCAGCCTGAGCAGGCATGATGTGCACTTGATGAAACCAAACTAATAGGAAGCCAATGTCTGAAAATTTTTCATATGTCATTGTTAATCATTTGCATGATAATTATTTTCATGGCTTTGCATATGAGACTAGTCAGGCTTATGGGTCTGTAGTTTCTGGGGTCTGTAGATGACCCACCCTTGTGGAGAGGCATGATCATTACAGTTCTCCATTCACATGGCATGAAGCCTGACTGGTGGCTATGATTAAATAGAGATACTAGTGGCCTTGATAGGTAATGCTTCATGCTGTATACAAGGTATCCTGGGATATTATCTGGGCACATTGATGTGGTATTCATGGCCTTGGACAGTATATGAAGGACCAGCTCTCTAGTGAGAGTTGGAGAAGTTGTGTTCGATGGTATTTCCATAAGTGTAGCAGGGGGAGAGAGAGGGGTAAAATTAGAACTAACTTTATTAGCCAACAGTTTTCCTATATATTTTGGCTTAGTGTAGTTAGCTGCATTTACAATTAATTCTGCAGATTGTTATGTATTGCATTTGAGGCTATGGACATATAGATATGGTTGCCTTGGCCTGGGAGGCTATTTTTACCCCAAATTTGGCTTTAGTGGAGTTGATTTGCCCTCTAAGTCCTGCTGGGTGTGTTGTACTTCCTTATTTTTGCCATGACATTCTTCCTATTGTTCTACAGCCTGTTTGTATTCATATTTCACCAGGGTCTTTTGTTTTTGTTTGTTTTGTAGTTCCTGGCAGATATAGCTGTCTTTATGCCTATATTGATAAGATTGTACAGAGTTTCTGTGAACAATTCCATATAGGAAACAGGATTCTCAGGGCACTGGGAGGGGGGCTTAAATTTTGCCAGTTTATCACTTAATAGTAGGAAGTTTGATTGAGAATAGTTTCTAAATGTTTTGGTGTTAGAAGGGGTCCCAGGTTTTGTTTTTATGACAAAAGAAATAGGTTTATGGTTCAACTTCACTGAGAGGACATTACACTAGGGGGTGGTTCAGCACTCTCTCATGTTGATGAGGACCAAATCCAGTATGATCTTAGCCCAGTGTATGAGCTATCTGGTCCAGAGTGTTTGTGCTGACAAATTCCAGGAATCTCTAGGCCTACGTGTTTGAAGACATGTACCCCAGTTTATACTTGGGTAGTTAGTCACTCATGAATATGGTATTGAGTAAATGATGAGTGTCTCTATTAAGTTTAAGTATTTTTATGAGTTTCTTGAGGCATACAGTGGGACCTACAGCTTCCAAGGATATGGTTTCAGACTTTACCTGTAGTAATTTGGATGTGGAGACGTGCAAGCACATGATCCTGTTTGACCAGTCTTGGAGTATGATTATTTTTTTATTTTTATAAAAAAATTTTACTTTATTTTGCATTAGTTTTTTCCAACAAATATCTTTATTAAAGTTTCACACATGATAATAGGCAATCTTACATTTATACAAATGAAAAACATGACACCACTACAGTTGCAAAAAGTATACATTACGAGGCACTATTGAAACAACTGTAGTTGCAAACATTATACATCACTTATAATCTATCCAGTCATTGTCAGTTAAGCATTATATGTCTCATTCAAATCCTGCCTCTCAAACCTCATTCCTGCTCTGCATATATTTTTCCCACAGTTCCCATTTTCCTATGTAGATTGCTCCCTCCCTTTTCTAAAGATCCTAATTCCAGTTGTTTTATCTCTGTTACTATATTCATTACTTCTAGTGAAATTGGTGTAGAATTTGATGTCCATTTTCTAGTAACTGCTTTATTGGCAGCCACTATAATTAGACTAAACAAGGCTTTACAGTGTCTAGGCAATTCTGATTCTTTATCATAGCACAAAAAAAATCTCCCCAGTCAGTCCAATCTGCTCAGCCAGCATCTTCAACAGAGCGGTCTGCAGGGAATCCCCAAAGTCTGCTAGCTCATTACACTCCCAAAAATGTTCTCAGCCACCTCTTTCTTGACCGACACATCTCCAACACTTGCTATCCACCTGAGCAAAAATTCTTTGGACTCTACTTGGGGTATAAAAATACCTATGTAAACACTTCCAGGCTTTGTTGCATATACATATATCCTCTTATTGTCTCTTTGTGAATTGCTTATCCAGTCTCTCTCTTCCCAATCCTTTCTAAGCTCCTCTGATTCTTATAATTATCATGCAATATTTTATACCCTTTACTAATTATTCCTTTTTTTAACAGCAGCTTCTGTTCTAGATTCTATTAAAGATTGTATCAGTCCTGGTCTTTCATTCAGGAGCCCCCTATTTCTTTCTCTTTGCCTATACTCTGATATCAGTACTTAATAGGGAAGGCAATCCCTAACCTGCAGTCCAAATAAATTTCTTGGCCTCTTCCCATTCTGTTACCTTTCTTTTTATAGTTATTTGTTCCCAATACATTGGATCCTTTGCCAGTTTTCTCCAATAGATTCCAGCCCCCTCTTGCCTGTTATCTGTATCCCTGACCACAGTCACCCCTATCAGCAGAATCTCTCCTCTCCATTTTCATGCTGGTTTGGTTCTTACAATACTCCCTGCTGGTTTACGAATATAATACTCTGTATCATTTCTGTTGTCCTTTAGAGTCTTCATCCAAAATCCCAATCTCTCATTTCTTCAGCCTTCTCACTGTATCAGCATCATTCCTTTCCACTCTGAATTATACTTTTCTTCTTGTGATATGTACAAGAGCCTTAACTGTGTTGCTCTAAAATATCCCCTCAAATTGAGTAATCCCAGTCCGCCTTGTTCTATTGGAAGAATCAGCTTATCCCGCTCTACTTTTCCCATTGTCCCCTCTCAGATAAATTCCTTCAGCGCTTTATTACTTGCTGTCCACAACTTCTCTTCTGGCTGATTAAAATATGCCTGACCCGTGTATAAGACTAATGGGACTAAAAACATTTTAATTGCTTGTATCTTAGTATCCATATCCCTATAACAAGCTTCCAGTTTCTCACTTTTTGTATTATCTTCTGTTTAGTCTCTTCCCACATATTCTTAGCTACCACAACAGAGTGATTTCTAATTCATATTCATAAATACTTCATTTTATCATATCCCCATAAGTATGGATATTGTTGGACTAATTTGTGTGTGCGCTATGGTTTACTGCTATTGCCTTTATTTTAGCTTCATTAATTTTGTATCCCGAGAACATGTGAAACTGTCTTAAAATGTTTCATAACACTGTAATTCCCCTTTCTGGTTTTGTCATGTATAAAATTATATCATCTACAAATAGAGCCAGCTTTTCCGGATTACCATACCAATTATATCCCTGAATTTCACAATCCCTTTTTTTTTGCCAGTGGTTCTAAATATAATTCAAACAACAAAAGGGAAAGTGGACACCCCTGCCTGGTTCCTCTACTCAAGCAGAAATTATCAGAGAGGACCCAACCCACCTTAATTTGCACCACAGATTTCTTCTATATTTTAATCAGCTTTATAATTGTATCAGGGAAAGTAAATGCTTCCATTGCCCTGCTCATGAAGTCCCAGTTTACTCTGTCAAATGCTTTCTCTGCATCAAGACCCACCAATAAATGTGTCATTTTCTTGCATTCTCCTTCCCACTGGATCATCAATGTTCTGTTAATATTGTCAAATGTTTGCCTCCCCTCCACAAAACCATATCCATATCTATCAGTTTTGATACGACTTTTGCAATTCTTTTAGCCATTATAGACAAAAACACTTTACGATCATGGTTTAGTGTTGAAATGGGCTCTATGAAGGTGGATCTGATGGATCTTTACACTCTTTAGGTATTACCATTACCACCGCCTTCTTCATCTTAAAATACTGTTAAACAAAACCTTCCAGATCTTTATCAGTTTTTTCCCTCCTAGCTTCCAAACTTCCACAGGAATACCATCTATTTCTCGGGACATTCCTGAATGATTGGTTATACCATTTTTATCTCATCCCTTCCTATCCTGTTAGCAGTTGAGCCTCATGTACCTCTAATCTGGACATATTTAATTCTTCCATAAACATTTCCATTTGTACCTTTGCTTGATATCCGTATTTCTCTGCTTTATACAAACTTTCATACAATTTCTAAAATATTTCTAATACTTCTACAGAGCCTCTTGTTATCTTCCTTATTATAGGCTCCCTAAGTTTGTTGACTGCCCTTTCTACTTTCTGTTGCCTGAGTTGTTGAGCTAAAAGTTTTTGTGCTGTAGAATTATTTATTCAAAAACAGTTGCTTAACAGCGATCTTTCTAAACTTGTGAATATTGTCAAAGTAATCCCTTATAAGTTTAACATTCTGCAGTTGCTCCTTTTCTTGTTCTGAGAGACTCCCCCTATTTTGCAGTACTTCAACATTTGTCAATCCCTCTAAATAATTCTTGTTACTGTTTAACCATATCTCCCTTTTTTTTTTTCATTTCCACCCTAGTTTTAAACTCCACTTAAATTTTATCCCACTCCTTAGCTATGTTTTCAGAAGAAAATTCTGTCTTCTCTAGTAGCTCCTTAATTAATTCCAAAACCCATTCCTTGAATTCCTCTCTCTTCAACTGGTAGGTGGGAAAGCACCAGTGTCTCATTTTTATTTCATTACCTTGTATTTTTATTTTAGTTATTATTGGCGAATGATCTGAAATAGTTATTGGATGTGTTTCTGGACCTTCAATTAAGTGCACATGTTTCTGTGAGATATAAAATCAATCTAGCCTAGCCCAGTTTTTGTATCTCTGTGAGTAATATGTGAATTCATTCCAAACTCGTACTACTGAATTCACATCTTCCATGTCAAATATTTTCATAAATTTCTTCAAAAATCTACCCTCCTTTGTTATATTTTCCCTTCTAGGCCCTCCCAGACACATCTTCACTGTTGCAAACCTACATTAATAAAAATTTGTGATACAAATTAATGCGTAACAAGAACCAAAAATAGAACTATATACAAAGCCAATAACAGAAATGTGTATAGAAATTTTAGAGTATGATTGTTTTTTATGTAAATCTAGACACCTCCACCCTTTGCCCCTGCCTATGCAGTGGCTGATCTAAATGTGAGGAAGGCATTATTGCCCTGCACTATTAAGGTACTTTCCACAGCTTTAAACCATGTCTTGGTAAATGCAGAAACATCAGCATTCTCTAAAGTGAGAAGAGTTTGGAGGGAGTGAGGTTCCTTGCTTTGGCTCCTGGCATTTTGAGCAGTAGTAACATGTTTTGATTTTGTAGGACTGGTTTTACTATGTCAGAAATGTCAGTTTGTCATTGCTTTGACAGGCGCAATGGGGGAGGACAGTATTTTAGCCAATATTCAAAAGCCTAAAGGAAATGTGTGTAGACCATCCCTGGCAAAGCAGCATGGTCTGTCAACCATATCCTCCCATGCTGGTAAATTTTGTGCCCCCGTGGAGTGACGCCAAGAACTAAGTCAATTATTAAAGTCACTCATCTTCTGTTCATATTATGGCATCACCCTTGGCGAAGGTAGAATGCTGCTCAAAGCCAGGATTATACCAGCCTGTGGCACATAATCTGAGAGCTCCACTATGTCACTCTTCATATAGTCCAGGGAGATATGTCTAAGGTTATTTACACCCACATGGACTATGATATTGTTATACTGGTACTTGTTTTCCAATGACCTGTGTGCATGCATGATTTGGCGAATCCTGGCTCCTGTTTGATAATGGAATGTGATTCTCTCTCCATACTTAGCCTGGTGAGTGGGACATCTGTGTGTTTCACAATGAAGTCTTGAGTTGGGTTGTGTGGTGGTATGTCTTACGTGCTTAGAAATTAAGACACTGTAGAATGTGGCAGTATTTATTGTCTTTGGTGGTGTTTGAGTTGAACTCTCTAGAGGCTGGAGAGGAAATTTTAGAGTGCAGTGTCTTAGAGATGTTTGTGGTTTTGGGAGATTGCATTTAAGAACCTCCACATATAAGGGTCTGTGATCAGGTCATTACTATGTGAGGTGGGTGTAGTGTGTGTGTGTGTGTGTGTTTGTTTGTTTGTATGTGTTACTGACAACCTGTTTGGTATTATAGGTGATTGTATGTGAGAGCCTTCCCTCCAGTGACATTGTATAATTGCATCTCTCGCATACCATATCTATTTGTCTGAGAATTAGGTGGTTGTCAGTATACATGAGGCAATTGCTTCACTGCATCAGGACACCCATATCCACCAGAAGAGGTTCAGAAATAGCAGGAAAGTGCATGTTCATGGCTATGGATCCTTACTACATGTTCTACAAGGGGATGGTACTGGAGAGGTTTACAGCTGGCTAGCTTGGTTGCTGTAGGAGTGTAGATTTCTATCAGGACCAAGCTTGAGGGGTGGGTGCTTCCTACTCTCTGTGCAACTAAGTACTGAGGAATTTTCTGAGATAGTTTGAAAATTCAGTTGTAGGTGCCTGCATCTACAAGCCACAGGGAAGTGCTAACTGCTGCTGTGTGATGAGCATCATCATGTAATGCAATGAAGTCATACAAGCACCAAAAGTCTACCTTCTGGTGACTCTGAACAACTCAATTTATAAAACTGTCTAGGTCACCAATCAAGAGAGACACTTATACCTAGATGATTTATTTGGTTAAATCAAGTAAAATAAAATAGAAATGCCATGGTTCTTACTTTTTACCAGACTAGACAGATATTATGTATTTCTTGAATGATACTTGTACTTCAGAGAGAGAAAAATCCGCTGTCTGCGTACAAGCCTTTTATATGCAGTAGTATAGGATGTGCTAAAGGGAAACCCTAATAAGTATGTGTACTAGATGAATCACAGAGCAATAGAAACAGGGTGAAACACCCCATGTACCACCAGTAGCTTCAACACCAAATTTGTTTGTGGTGCTTTTTAATCCATGGCACTAAAATGTACCCTATCTTTGCCCCACATGATGCAGCTTTTAGAATAGACCTCAGCACCAGAAAACCCACCCAGGATGGCATGGGACTCAACAAAGTCTGAGGTCAGCAAGGATCACACTGAACATGGACCCTTTCATGTCCCTCTCCAACAACTAGATATGATTTCTCAGTTCCTAGGTTGATCCCCGAATGCAGAGTTATGACAATTTTTGAAATGAGAGATTTTCAGGCTACAGGTGGAATGAAAAAGCTCTAGTAGAAAAATGATGGTTAACATCCTGATAGAGCATGAGGCTGTGATTGAAATATCAAAGAAAAGTGGGCTGCAAATGAAATGTGGAGGAGTGAATAAATTACATCAGATTTATACAAAATTTGTTTTGAATGCTGTTGAAGCAGGATCTTTTCCTTGAATATTACATTTTGTGGATAATTTCATGCAACCCATGAAGAGACGCACAAGAATGAATGATTAACTGTGACTAATGATGTTCATTGTCAAATGTTTTGGCAGATACAAGATGGAATACAGTGTAAGAAAAAGGGCAGAATGGTTACTATACACAAATAAATGAAACTAGTTTCAAAACTGAAATAAAGAAACACTTCTTTTTAAAAAGTGGATGCATGGAATGATGCACCGGATAATGGAGAGGAGACAAGTTGTTCAATAGGGCAAGTGACTGAAAATGGAAGGAAGCACCAGGAAAGGGAGCCCTGGAAGATGCAGGCTACAGATTTTGGATGAGCACATACCATACTTTAACAAGGAATCCAAACTACTAAAATTACTTTCGTAACACATAAGAAATTAAGTTCACTCCCAATAAATAACAGGACAATATTCGCTTTTTTTTTAATGAGTATACATTTTAACTGATTTACGTCTGTACTAAACAAAGACCCTCCTGAAGCAGCCTACACATATCTGCTTATGTTGTTTTTATCTTCTTTTTCTTGCAAACATATAAGGTAGCAGTTTCAAGATGGAAAAGATGTGGATATATTTTAATAGCAAAAGTGTAAGGCTAAGTTGTTACACAGTGCATATGGCTTTTACATGGTTGCTTAAAATAAATCACAAATCTAAGCTATTAACTTAGTTAATTAAAATCAACAAATATGTCGTGTTATTCAAGGACAAATAAATCACTGAAGAATCTACCTGAAAGTTCTTGAAATTTAGTGCTCTTAAGTCAAGAATAAACAGAGCAAGCACAATCAGAGGCCTGGAATGTACAGTGCCAATCAAAAGGTATTACCAAGAAAGCCAAATGGGTCTGCAAGCACTCAGAGGGAAATCCCTGTTAATAATTCTTCAGCGGGCCTACAGTGCTGGCATATACTGACTGCAGCAAATATTTTTGTGCAGTTGTAAACACCAGAGCCCGAGGCCAAGCTTTTTACAGATATAAATCAGGTTATTCCCTTGGACGCTCACAGCTGCATTGGTGGTAATGTTGAGTGTGTATTACAATAGAATTATTTGCTTTTGCAAAGTCTGATTTATGGATCATCACAGCCTATATGCACAAAGAAACAGCTTGGTACACTACACGTATAGAATAAGCAGTACAGTGAGAACATAAATACATTCCATGCTTATGCATTCATATTCTCAAGTTATAGGTTAAGACAAACAAGAACTGCCCGCTACTGCTCACACAAAAAATAAATGTTTCCTATTCAAGAGGTAATTTACAACTGTAACCAGAAATAAAAAAATAAATGTAACATTCAGAGCTGGTCATACAGAAAATTCAGTGATGTCTGCATATAAAAATATAAATTACTCTAACAAAATGAGTTATAACAGTTGCATCTGAAATAGCAATATAGCCATGGCATCTCAATTTGCTTTACTAACAATTCTACCATTGGTACAAGTGTTTCACAGTATTTTTCCCAGACTGCTATACAAGAGTCCCAACAACATTTGGCCCTGACTGTTATATGCGGTAATTTTAGAAGCTGCATCTCCGAATCACTATACTAGTGGATACAGGTGATTATTTTATCTCAACACTAATAATTTCTTTCTAACAAAATTATTTTAATTTATACCTTTGTACAAAACAATCTACAACCTCTTCCTCCCTCCCAAGGTTGCAAATTTAGAGAGACATTTTTATTTTTGCTACTTCTCTGCTACCTTAATCCCATCACACTTTCACATGCTAACTATGTTAACACTACTTCCATGTACCGGACTACTTGGGTGCTTTATCTGTACTGGTAACTGAATTCTAAACTCATTTACAGAAAGTCCAATTACTTTATAACTTACTGTGCAAGACTATGATCTGAGGTTTTAGTAAATACTGTAGTTTTCTACAAATTTTATAATATATTAGGATAGAATGATACAAAACCATTGTGATTTTGCTATATTGCATTTTGTCAAACTTCTTTGTATACCTTTTCAATAATACATTTTATTTTTTGGAATTCCTCAGATCTATTCAGAAAATGGACTTTTGCCCCTCAGTGTTAACAAAATATACATGCACTCATAAATAATGTATAAAGGTGAAAAAGATATAGTGAATATACCTCAAGACAGACTTGCACTTAGAAGCCCCTGGAAGATGGGGACTGACTGCAGCACTTGCCCCATCTTCCTGCTTCTGCAGAGCATCGTGAGTCCCTTGTCACTACTGGTACAGAAATTTTGGCATCCAGTTTGCTACAACCATCAGACCCACAAGGTGTGATATCAGCCAGGGGGGTTAGTACTGGGGAAATTATGATAAATATCACTATGGGCCTAGTGAAAGTGGTTAGCTGCAGGGCATACAGAGAGAGAGAACAACAAAGAAACTGAAATAAAGCAGCATACAATACCTCTCTTTTGTTAACCTGATACATGAACTGGTTAATTACTGACTCTTTTTGGTTAATGACATAGGCCACAGGCACAAGGGTAAATACAACATGTATTCACCATCTAGGGTAACTATTCACAAGCATTGTTTTAGGGAGATGGTAAGAAACTGTAGGTCACAGGTAGTCTTGTTAGTCATTAGTAGCCACATTTTGTGTGCTCAGTAATGTACTGTAATTACTGTAACTTTTATTAAAAGATTGAGATTACTGTATTTTTGGAGATTCCTCCTATTAGATACATAACAGTCTTGGAATTAGTAGATATGAGCAGTGAGTGTGTGTGCAGCATAGCCCCCACTTCACACAAACACATGTTGGGGTGCAAGGTAGTGAACATTTCTGTAACTTTCAATTCAATGATGACAATTAATGATGCCCTTTTCAGTCATAGCTGTGAGTATTGGTCACATAAAGTCAAATTTGAGTCATGGAGCTGGAAACTTTAATACCAATAAAGACAAAAAAATAAACTCCACAGAAACAAGAAATATGGTTTTGGGTTTAAGGCCCAGATGCTGCAGATGTGATACAGAAACATCTTTATCACCAACCCAGCTCTTCCACTTGCATTCAGCACCATAAGGACTGCACTTTGTTGTCAAAATAATCTTTTGGACTAGCAGTTTACAAAAAGATGTCATGAAGGAACAGAAGAGAGAGCATCATATCCATCGAGGAGAGTCTACACTTCAGTAGCGGAATCACTCAGGTTGAAAAATACACCATCGCTGGATGGTTGCCCCTTCTTAATCCACCTGTACTTACTGAGGAATAAGTTGTAACAGTCAGCAATTTACACTAGTGTAATGCAATGACTTATTGCAAAGACATGATATAAAATCTGCTTGCTCCCTGTGTGATGATCTGAGGCATTGTCATATGTGCGAGGTAGAATAGGGCAGTGCATGTGTAACATATGGCGGCATGGCTGGATGGAGTCACACTGACTTGTACAGATGCTTGTGTTCAAAATGAATCAACAGTGTTATTATAACTACGTATATATAACTAAGTGTATATGTTTAAACATAGAATTCTGGAAGGAAAGCGTAGCAGTTTTTGAAATTGTTCTATCGCTTTCAGGTGATCAAATGTGATGTTATTCTATAACCATCACTTAGAGGATGGAATTCACACAGCAGTTTTTGTTTTCTTTGGAGCCTGTTATAAAAGGGTTTACTATCATTTGTGTGAATGACATTCTGTCGGCAGTAATGCTGCCAAAAATCAGAATGTCATTTGCAAAATGACAAGTGTATTATATAGTTGAACACACTTATGCAAATGTATTAGTGCATTTGCATAAGTGTGTTTGACTATATGTCCGAGATAGCATCACAGTGGTGATTGGAAATTCATATATTTCCCCACTGTAGTACGATCTTGGAGTTGGAATATATTAGTAGCACGGGGTGTGGGGGGTGCAAGGGGGCATAACCCCTGCAAAAACATGATATATTGTATAGGAGTTTGATTTACATCAGGTCCTATACGGCTATCACATCACATTGTCGATCATTTGAGGCGACATTGTGTACACTTAAAATATTTGGTTTCGGTTTTAGTCTTCATTATTTCGAATGGCAAATGTTTTGCCATTCGAAATAATGATAGTAAACCTTATAAAAGATCTATGACAGTTATCACAGGCAGTCAGTTGAGTTATCACAGTTCAGTTCTGTTTTAGATAGAAGCTCATCACCTTGCCTTGTGGAAGTAAGTATCTCCGCATCCAATCTTGACTTATTAATCAAGTTACCTAGGGAACAGTTATTCTTTAGACAGGCAGGAAATACAGTGAGATTAGTTAAGCAGTGTTTTTCTGCATCTGTTTGAATCTGTCCATTTGTGTTAAATTTCTCCTGTGATGAAACTCTGGTGTTTATTGTACTTTGATATTTAGTGTTCTCATGTCTTCTGTTTTATTATTTATTATTAAATATTTTTATACCTTTTCATTGTGGCTGGTCTTTTAGAGAATACGTTTAACATCTTCAGAGTACCTGTGCTTATTTTAGTGATGCCTTGGCTTCCCCCGAAAAGCCTGGCTGCTTTGGTTGCACTCTACCATTTATATTAGTAATACTTTTACTCAGTATAATTGGATACCCTTGTGACAGCCTGAGAGTAGTTGACTGGTGTCACTGTAGTTACCTTATTGGCTGGGCAGAGGAGAGCACAGCTAGTAGATCTATGCCAGCCTTTCCCAGGACTGTGCTTGTGTGTGTGAGAAAATCAAATACCTAGGTGTGGATGTGTCAGCTACTTGGAACTGGGACACAGTGCTCCAAAGTGATTCTTGTTTGGGATCTGGAGAGACAGCGAGTACAGTCACAGGTCTGGAGCATTTCCCTGAGTGCTCTTGGGGAAAATTGTGCTTGATACAGAGAGCTGCATTTGAAAATACTGTGTAAATCCATTCCTGTTTTTAGTGACCGTCTCTCACCAGTATAAATGGTGAGGACTGAGGCTCCTTGATTACCGGTGTGGGGAAAAGAGAGCCGTCACACAGTGTACTAATAATAGACTTGGATCTGTGGATGGAAAATAGAAAATTTACCCCAAGACTGCCTCCTGTGCTACTAATGGACAGAGGAAGCTCATAAATGCTTTATCCCATGCATGGGTCCCCTCAAATTATTTTTGGTATGATCCCAGTTATTCTCTTTAGGGGTAATGGATATAATTATCAACTATAGGATGGGTAAGGTCAATGTATAACCAAATAGGACTGGTTAATTTGAGCACAAAAAGTGGAAATTGGCTGGGTATAAAATGGCCTGCAGGGGCAACTAACCTGGTATTTACATATGAACTTAGAAAGAATAAAAGTAAACACAGAATGACAGGTGCTTTCTGGTGATCATGGATTCTGTAGTTAACAGGAGCGAACCAATATGCTTGAATGACACACAGTGAGGGCTGTAGGAAGAATTTCACTAGGGAGATGAAATGGTAGACAATTAAAAGAGGTAACATTTTAAGAAGGGCATTACTGAATGATCAGTTAATTGACTGAACAGTAGTGGACAGTAACCAGATTGCTAACTCAGTATGTTGGCAGGCCATGTTAAGTACAATATGCCTGGATATAGAATAAGGGTCCTCACTGCAGCAATCCTAAACTAGTAGTCATCATTACCTTTCACAATGGTGCTGATAGATTCTCTTAACAGTTTTATGCTGATATCTTTGCTAGTTGTCTGGATAAAAATCACAGAATGGGTATCTCATAAGCAAAATAAGTATTTTCTTCATGTCCACCTTTTACTAGTGGACTCCCTGTCTGATGTTCACAAAGGTCATGGCATGAGAACATCTGTCCACTTGCTTACTAGTTTTACATACACACAACCTAGTAAGCACAAAATGGCAGCTATGTTTCTAGGCTTTTACTAAACTTTTGACATTCCAGTCAATCTCTCCTGCTCCACAGATTAGAAGCAAGTATGTAAAATAAACGATTGTGGATAGAATGTCGGAAAATGCACACACACACACACACAAAGACATATCTGAAATCTCTGCCCTGAGCTAAATTTTTTTTTTCCATTTGGATCAATCAACTCTCTTTTCCAGTGTCATTAGCTACAATTTTGTTTAAAAGCAATGCTGAAAGATACTATAAAACTGGCTGAAAAATAAGTTTGCATCTAAACAGTTTTGAATTGAAGTGCACAATATATAAATTAATAAAAATAAAGCAAAAGCCTGAAATAATCCTTTTGGTACTTCTAGTGATGACTTGCAGAGTGTTACTGTCATATCTGCAAATTAGCTTAGTCCTGTTTTTAACAATGACTCTGGATATGATTAACATGACCACTCTGGTATACAGACAGAAGCGTGATGGTCTAGTACTTAAATCTTTGCACTTGGCCAGAGATTCCTTTTTCTAATAGAAGGTCACTTTGATAACATTTGGTTTTGCACCAAGGCAGAACAGCCTCAGAGCTGGTTGCATGAAATTGTGAGATACACAAAATAATGTCTGTGCAGGGTGGCTTTATGGGATTGCCCCACAGAAAAAGTGAAGGAATGAAAAGTACATTCATACCTTACTTGTAAGGGATATATCTTATAAATTGTTTAAATGTTTTGACTGTCAATATAAGGCTACATATTTTTTGACCTTAGAGTCCAGAATATAATTAGTTTCTGTTTGCCTCAAAATTTCTATGAGATGTTTCTGTCTAAAACAGTTTATAAATGACCCTATGTGTTCAGCTGAAGGCCTTAATAGGGTAATCATTTGTTACACCAAGCAATGCAGCCAATATCTGTTTATCTCTTACAGCAAGAATAAATGGTCTAAAATAAAGCATGAAGTAAAAATACTTCATATAACATTTGCACATAAGCATGATGTCCTATATTGAACTAAATACAAACAGTGCTGCTTTAACAAGCACTTTTGATGATGGAAAAACATACAGCATTTTGCTGTTGGTTAAAAAGCTAAATTTTCTTCAAAAGTGCTTTTGATCCTGGAGATGCAAAATACAGCATTTTACTTTTGATAAAAAAAAATCTGCTTTAGCAATAGCTGATGATGACAGGGAGGTTGCATATAGTATTTTACTGTTAATTTGAAAAGTAGACTGCTTTCACTATCAAAAGCATTACCAGACAACTGAACTTGTTTTACTCTTGACTTTCATAGTAATGTTGAAGCATCATATGTCATTTTCTACTGATAAGGAAATTTATCTTGCTTTCACAAGTACTGTCAATCACAGGGAAACAATATACAGCATTTTTGTGCTAAAAATGTAATTGCTTTCTTATGCACTGTCAGAAATGCTAATAAATTGAAATGATTATACAATTGAAACAAGAAAGAAGATAAGCAGAAGAAGTAGCAGAGCATGTTGTAGTTGGCAAATAGTCAACTGCATACCTTTCATATTTGCTGTTAGAAAACTTGAGGCTTAAGCAGCACACCATCATTTACAATAAGAGGATTAATTATGTACATTAATAGTATCAGTGAGGTCTCTGAGTGCATTGATGTTGGGCAGTAAAACTAACATGCTCTTAGTTGTGGACCTATATTACAGTCTTATGTTCAAAGCATTGCCTACCAATGTAACTTTCAGTCATAGTTTCTTTTTAAGCAGATTGACTGGGCAATTATATTGAGCCTAGCCATACAACTCAGGGGTCCTTATTACATACACCAGGAATAAATTATTGGGTATCCATCCAGTTGTCAAGGCAAAACTTGAGTGAGACCAATATGTTATGTTTGATATGTAAGGCAAACGTGTGCAATAGCCAAGTATCGTCACTTACTTTTTTCTGTCCTACATGCTGAATTATTTTTCTTAACATATCAAACTATTTTTTTAAGCTGCAACTCCTAATACATTGTACATTTATATAATCTAAGAAAACTCCTATGAATGTTTAGTTAATTACTTAGAATGCACATGCAAATGTTGTTGTGTCTTTTGGCTTTTCCCAGTTAGGGGTCGCCCCAGCGGAACTCCGGTCTGCTAATGATTGGTAATTGATTTTTACGTGCTGAGTTACCAGCCCTGACACACGACCTTCAACATGCAAATAATGTAACAAAATTTTCTTATTACTGGTCTAAAATTGTATTTTATATCCTTGTATGCCTGTATCCATTAACTGTGTTTGTAACAACCTCGGTACTGGTATCTAATTGTGAAGCTCTTCTACCCGAGCCTCTCTTGTTTGTCAGTCTTACCATTTGAATTTTCCTGGTAATCAAATGCAAAATCAAATAAAAAATAAAATAAGTAAAGGTAGGGAATTCTTCGGGTGAGGAACCAAGAAATGTATCTTCATAAGGATTCCATTATAAAGCTTTACTATAGCAATAAATAAGCAAAGTAAAGTAGTTCATAAGTCAAGAACAAATAATAAAGGAAAGTGACAATTTAAAAAGCAGTAAATACAATAAAATTGTTGCAATGAATGAGCATTCTGGATTAAAATGCCAAATAGTGTGAAATCTTGTGATTTTACAGTACTCCAGTTGTCCATATTCTGTAATGTTATGGTATGTTCTCAGAAGAAAAGGTAGAAAAACACTTCCATTGTTAATTGTATATTATTGTGTTCCTGCAGTCCTAGGCCTCGTAACTTCTATTGCGTACTTTATGCAACATTCATTCACAGACGTGTAATGCAAATGGGTGTGTCCCAATTCAACAACCCATTTACCAACAGTAAGAAAGTAGATAAGCAAACTGATGCAGGATGTTTACTTAAATCATATTGCACATGGAAATGTGTTCGTATAGTACCAGAAGTCTTAGTGTTAAAGCCAAACATCTACAGTACTTCATCAGCAAAAATGCTGAAGGTATGTAAAACTATACCTTTCATAGATTATACAAGAAAATTAGTGTGAAAGGACTCAAGCAAAATAAAACTGTGCCCTAAAATATGCAATGACCTTGTAAGAAGTACAGTACTTATTAATAAAATAGCTACCATTCAGGGATAAAATGTGCGCAGTGAGGCATCTATATTTCACATGATTACCCTACATCTAAAATGGGTTGAGTGTAACTATCAGAATGCAGAATATGTATAATGATTGACATATCTGAAGGTCTTGGGAAACCAGAGCGAGTCTTTTTAGGAGCAACAGGGTAGTACAGGGATTGTGATGTTATGCTTATATTGTCTTCTGGCATGGGACTATCTATAGAAGTATAACATGCCAGAATATTGTACTGAATAGACAAGGTTTAAGGATGTTAGATGTAACTGAACAAATTACTGGACCACAAGAGCGACAGAAGGTAGCAGGAGTCAATGGATGAGTCACAGCACTGTGAATGTAAAAGTCATCAACTATTAGGGGAAGATAAGTGAATTCTGAAATCAGAACAGACACTAGGAACATGGGTTAATGAAACTAAAATGAATGCATTTCATGTATGATGTGACAACAGTTTTGTTTATGGGCTCGCTGACCTAGTCGTAATAACTACAACATAAGGGTGGGCTTTATTAATGCCTTCACTAGGCATTATGTACAAACAGGATGCAGGAATGTAAACAATGAAGATAATCCAGATATGGTAAACCGCAGAGAAATTGGACAAGTGATACATGAACAGGCTTGGTCTAGACAGTGTATTACATACCGCAGAGAAATTGGACAAGTGATACATGAACAGGCTTGGTCTAGACAGTGTATTACGTAGGCTGCATTCTATGTACTTTGATATATTTTCAGGGCAAGTGTCAAGCATTTATTATTCTATTTCTAGATTTTAGAAAAGGTTTGAAGAATTGTGCACAGACAAATATTGTACCCAGTTTAATGTCCTATTCACATACGCAGTGAGTAATGGACTGCTATAACAGTTCCTGTAAGGTTATGCTTGCCAGTGTTAAAAATATTAATTGTAATTTGTTTTTTCTATTCATTGTTTAGACAGCCTTGGTGTTTGCTGATAAGATACTAATACAAATCTGGCAAACTAATTAACACAGAGTCGAAAAGTTCCATTTCACAAACCTTCTTTAATTTACGTTATGACAGCTGAATCGTACACTGACAGAATGTATTGCCTACATCACCATTTTTCCCTGTATCTACAATGTGCATTCATTTCACATTAACTGAAAAGGGTCACTCAGATGAAACAGAGATTTAAGGTGTATTTTATGTAATTTGTTTAGGGAGAAGTAACCTATGTGTAGTGCTGAAAGTGATCTATCTGGACAATTTACAGATAGAATTTCAGGTGTAGTGAGATTGACGCACACTATGCAAAGTCAAAGCAGTCATTTTCCAAAATTCTTCATGAGCTGTTTATCATGTAGGGTTTTGGACAGGGTATGTAATTTATTAGTACTGCTAAGTCAGAATGTAGTTAGGGTTTATACCATCTTTGTTCTATGCAACTACAAATTATAAAGTTTTATATAAATGTAGTCTCTTGTCTGCACTATAATTATGCCTGTATAATCTGTTAGAAACAGCATGCCTTGAGTTGCACATTTAGGATATCACAGTGTATGTTTCATGTTTTGCATAGCTAGTATATTTGTTAGACCTTCTGATTTTACTATACTGTGCTCGTAATTGTCAAAGCATTGCCTATATTTGTTTACCTTGCTGCATTCAACCCAGGCCATGAATGAAAAAGGTCCGGTACTTTTCCGTTATCGGGGCAACACTTCAAATGCCATTAGAACATTATTTTATAGGTATAACTGCATGGATGCCTGTTGTCCATTACCCTGGTTGTGTGTATTTGAACATGATCCAGTTCTGATAAGAAGTATACAAAAGATATAATGGCATGGATGCCTGTTGTCCATTACCCTGGTTGTGTGTATTTGAACATGATCCATTTCTGATAAGAAGTATACAAAAGATATAATGGCATGGATGCCTGTTGTCCATTACCCTGGTTGTGTGTATTTGAACATGATCCAGTTCTGATAAGAAGTATACAAAAGATATGATGGCATGGATGCCTGTTGTCCATTACCCTGGTTGTGTGTATTTGAACATGATCCAGTTCTGATAAGAAGTATACAAAAGATATAATGGCATGGATGCCTGTTGTCCATTACCCTGGTTTTGTGTATTTGAACATGATCCAGTTCTGATAAGAAGTATACAAAAGATATAATGGCATGGATGCCTGTTGTCCATTACCCTGGTTAAGTGTCTATTTGAACATGATTCAGTTCTGATAAGAAGTATACAAAAGATATAATGGCATGGATGCCTGTTGTCCATTACCCTGGTTGTGTGTATTTGAACATGATCCAGTTCTGATAAGAAGTATACAAAAGATATAATGGCATGGATGCCTGTTGTCCATTACCCTGGTTGTGTGTATTTGAACATGATCCAGTTCTGATAAGAAGTATACAAAAGATATAATGGCATGGATGCCTGTTGTCCATTACCCTGGTTAAGTGTCTATTTGAACATGATTCAGTTCTGATAAGAAGTATGGAACTGTAATGTCTACCATTATAGACTCACTGTATTAATTGGTACTTTACAAGAAAATAAAGGCATTTCACAAATGACAAGGCAAAAATATGAGGCCAAATCACTGCCATGATTAACGTAGTACACAACTATAAAGTAAGTCAAGTGTTGCCAGTAATGTCTTTGTCCAACATGTGCCCTTCGCCAGCAAATCCGATGGTAACAGCAGTCTGCAAATGTTACACAAACTGAAATAGAAATGAACTCACTACAAAGTGAAGGCGCGTTTCCCAGCATTCTCAAATGTTTTTTTATTTTGGTTTTGTTTTTTTGGGAGTAGGTGAGAAGCCATGGCACATTTGTGGGATACTGATGTAACGTCTACAACAACGCATACATTCAATAATATTATAATATCAAAATTGCAGGTGCAAACACAGAAGAACCACTTTATAAACTTCTATAGTGGCAACATTTCAAATGCTTGCTATGCCACAAAACCCTGTCCACGATATCCAAAACAGTTGTTTATAATAAAAGGGAGCCAAACATTAAAAAAAAAAGTCCTGGTAATGTAAAAACAAAAGCCCTCCACGAACAGCAGGTATAAGGGGTATAGAAAAGGGAGCGTTTCAATGCTTTCACTTGTCTGAAAAAAGTCATTACTTACAGACACCCCCTCTCCCCACTCACTTGACCGCAATCCTTGACCTCTACAGCTCGGCCATAAAAGCTGCTTACTTACCAAAAGCAGCTGTGACAGTATTGTGTGCACCTGCTGCCACATTACAAGTATTGCCCCGATAACGGAAAAGTCCCCAAGGTCCTAATACCTGGCCACCTACACAGTTAACATCCAAAATAATGCACTGTATATTTTTCTCTAATACAAATATTACAGTATTAAAACCCTTCCACATAAACTTGAAATGAAAAATAGAGTATTATTAGACAGTGCAGTAAACATTTTCTAATCAGTATGTGCTGGTTTGTGAGTTCATTTTGAAAAGTGCATAGTCTCCTGTTAAGTCTCATAAGAATAGGAGTTAAATGTCTGAAATAACCTCAACTCTAATCACTGCCATAATGATGCTGCTTTGTTGCTTAGATGCTATGGCTGAGATGATATTTTGATGTGTGTTACTGAATATTTACCAAAAAAAAAACAGTAAAGTGCTTACAACAAACATAAGAAAGTTATTTCTCAAATCTTATTTAAAGATGGAAAGTGCGTCTTTGTAAAATATTGCTAGCAATGTAAAAAAAGAAATCAAGAAATATAATCGCTACTGAAAATGAAAAAGCTTGGTGACAAAATGTCAAATGCAGTCTGTAAAGATAATGCTGATGGAGAGTGTCCCATTACATGTCTGATGCATGTGTTCCAACTTTTCAATCTACAAGCAAGGAGCCTTGGCATCCAATCAGATATCTGACAGCTAAATGTTCTGGAGCTAAAATGAAATGCCAGAAGGTACAACATGAAGCAAATGGAGAGCAAATTCAAAGACCGAGTTTAGGACAAATACATGTTAATGAAGAACACTTAGAGAACTGGAAGCTCATAGTAATAATAAAACGTAAATGCTGGTTTCCCTTTGCTTAAAAAGGAATGTGTAAAGATAAGCACACTGCAAAGCTAAATCAAGTTTTACCTGTGGTAGAGGTAACATAAACCTATAAAAATAATGTTTGTAGGTAAATCTATACATGTAGGAGGGCATGATATCTTCAACCTAAAGAAATAAGCAAGTGTGGACCCATTCTCAGATAACAGAAACTGACCTAACACCTCTACGGTCGAAGTGGTAATGTGCTGAAACAGAAGGAACATAGGCCTCAAAAAGAGAGAATGAATTCTTTACAACTTCAGAGACTGTTAACGTGAATGGTTTAATACACTCCCTTGTGCTGAACAGTTTGGCTGCCAAATAAAGCAGAAAAGTTAAATGTCAGTTGTCAAATACAGATGGTAAGGTCATTGTCCAGTGTCTTATGCATCTCATACTCTACAGAGCTGCTGTCATGCATCTAATCCCTGCTAGCAACCTGCAATAATATTAGTGGGGTCTACCTTACATCAAAAGCATTAAAAAATCAAGTTATATTTAACATGATTCTGGAATTTCAAGTAGATTTATTTGGCAGAAGTAAAAAACATTTTTGGTAGCTAAATGTGAAAATTACATTTCTGAAGACAGCAAGATGCATCTGTTCTGATTTTGAATAGAGTCTAATGAAATTCTTTTTAGTTATGTTAAAATTTCAGCACTGACTATAAAGCATACTTCTCAACTGTCTAGATTTTTGCAGAATGCCAAGCTTTTTGATTTGTTCCTCATAAAATTTGTGATTTTCTAGCAAATCAGTGAGGATTGAATATATATATATATATATATATATATATATATGTGTGTGTGTATGTGTGTGTGTATATCTATATATATATATATATACATATATATATATATCTATCTATATACATACATACATATATGGGTCTACTTTCATTTGCCTGACACTCATTTGCCTGAGACCAAATGACAGAAATTTCATTTGCCTGACACTTCATTTGCCCGACAAGTATTATTAACAAGAAAATGGAATC